>NC_084530.1:25572184-25644684 GCF_024500275.1 Phycodurus eques
CGCTCTGGCCTGTATTGTCTGTGATGACACCCTACAAATTATACATATATATAAATAGATACATGAATATATATTCTATACAAGGATAAGTCAATGTAAGAGAACACGGGAGGAATTTGGTTTGTGTGTGCGCAAAGGGGGTGTCGATCTTTTGAGCGCTCTGCTTTTTGTTTTGTAGAATTTACTGTAAAAAAGAAAAAAAAACTTTTTTATGATGCTATTGAGGATTTTTTCTGTCTTGTTTCCCTCTCGGTCTGTTTTGTCCTCCCAGCACCCGCCCACTGAATGCCAAAACAGTTGAGTTCTGAAAGTCCATTCACGTTCTTTTACTTTATAAGAGGCTGTTTTAATTGCTTTATTTAATCTCCCTCTACACCCTTTTTAAATAAGAATATTTGCGCAGGATTTTTGCCCATGTCTTCTCTCCACTTTCATGCTTTTAACACCCGCTTCCCTATCAAAGTATCATTTTTCCGTCATGCTATACATGTTCAATCTTTTCAAGCCGCCTCACCCTCCAACGCCTCCAACTCTTTGTAGATTTTTCTTTCTGAAGTGTTTCCTTTGTGACTCGGCTTTCTGTACACTGGCCTGCACATCAATGAGTGTTTTAAACATTCTAATTAGTTGATCCCACCTCCCCGCCACCGCCTCCTTCTTTTATCTGTTTGTTTTTGGACTTTTATTTTGTTGTTCTTCCCTTCTTACGCCTCCCTTACCCCTCTCTCTAATTCAATTTATCCAGAACAACCTTGTTGTAATGTTGACATTGAGGTCAATAGATTCATCTTCAGACGATGGACATGTTTTTTTTTTTTTTTTTTTTAAAGAAAAATATTAAAATAATATTTAAAAAAAAAAACGTGTAGTGTGTTTGGGGTTTTTATTTGTATTTGTCATTGTTGGTTAAATAGCTGCTGTAGTGAAAAATCTCACTCACACTGAATTGACACTTCATTTGGTCCATATGCCCGATCACTTTCTGCCTTCATCAATTTTAATATTGCTCAGCTTTGATTGACAGGCAGCTGTTAATTGAACATTATGGTTTTAAACAGCTCTCTTTTTTTAAATTAGACCTGCTGTGTAACTTGTTTCACACAATTTAAGAGTTACCAGGTGTCTGAATAATTACAGCACTGTTGTCACACGTTCAAATCTGTTTTTGGGGTGGTACTGTCTCAATCATTACTGTGATTACCAGGACCAGTGCTAGTGTGTTGCTAACTTTTGTTGCCATGTATAGCAATATTTCCAACCCCTCAAAAAAAAAAGACTACAACCAAATGTACCGGCTTTTTTTTATAGTGTTATTGGAAACTCCCTCGAAATGTTTTTCTTTTTTTTTGCCTCGACTTGCCAGAAATTTTTTTTAGCACTAAATGGTGGCAGCAAACTTCACAATCAGCAGCAGACAGAAAACCAGGCTTCAATTTTTACCACTCCGTTTAAGTTAACTCTAAAACTAAACATAAATCAAAGAGTACGTATTTAACCAAACCACTTCACCAAATGTCTACCAGCTTACTGCAAAGACAATTGGAAACGCCATAAACAGGCTACTAAAACTAGCATTGGTATTGCAGTATATACTTTTACAACTTACATTTGAATACAAATGGTCGTGACAATACTCCACGCATATATTCTTTATCCTCTGTGAAAAGTGTCTATTATTGCACTTTAGTTGCGATGGTCTTACACTGCCCCGTGGTGTTTAAGACATGCACACTTGGAGCAGCACGATGTACTGTATTAGAGTAAAGCATGAAATCACAATCCACAAACAAGTACATTGCTGTAATTATTAAAAGCTGATGAAAATGGCATTTCAATAGAAAAGGATGACTGGATATGCGAGTTGTACAATTTTTCCAATATAACATACTGAGCACTATTAATGAAACATTTTCACTTTCACACTTTAAATTGTTGGCTGCTCCTAATTAATACACAAAATAACAGTCCCACTAAAATTACATAATTACATTACCATTTAAAAAAATAACTTTCCTGGAGTGTAACTGAAGTTTGCTTAGCAATTTAAAAAATTTCTCAAGCTGCTCAACCACCCAAGAACTCCTTTAACGCCCCCTAGAGGACGTACTCCCACTTTTGAAAGCTCATTGCTTGTGAGAGTTTTAATGCATTTAAATGAATTTAATTTCCACTCCCACAAGTCCTAAAAGTTTTCTGATCAAGATGGAAAATTGTCCACTAAACTACAGCTGAAATTAGATGTAACAACATCAGTGGCATCTCATAAAAGGAAGCAGACTCCTGAGACAAAAGCTTAGAAACTGAAACGCTGTACAGGATGTTCTTTTACAACCCGAGAGAGGATGTTGTGTTCGAACCAGCCAAAGGGTGCATAAAAGCAGACAACCGATCCTCCTGAACCCCCACCCGCCGCCTCCCCTTCCGACCGTCATCTGAGAGGTCTAATACAAAGATAAGACATGGACGTGTCAACGCAAACGAGAGTGGTGACGAGAGAAGCGTTGCTTGAGTGCCTTTTGGAAACTCCTGAAAACACAAAAACAAAATCTTTTAACTGGAACTTTCCAACTATAAAGAGAATGTGAATCAAAGTTGTTGTTGTTGTTTTTTTAACCAGGAAAATGAATCATGCACATTCCAAAGAGATCAATATGAAATAAATATACAAAGATTCTGCCTTAACAAACATAATACTGCTCAGGTTTGGACTTTCCCAGAGAAGTATTCATTTAGAGGAGATAATAATTGAAATAATTTTAACTCATGGAGACAGTAGTGCATACGGCTTTTTTTTAATTTTTTTTATAAATTGCTTACACTTGCAAGAGCAAACGAGATAAGCACTCAAGTATATATATATAAGGCTTAAAGCTGCTTAATGCCACTCCCAGCTGAATTTACGGTCAAACTAAACGAGCATTATGCATATATTTAAAACAACCAACCAACTGCCTAAACAAAGACTTGTAAGCTTAATACTGACAGAATGGAAAACGTCATTCATATGCTATGATTAGCGGTTTGAGTTTTAACAATATGGCAGTTTTAGAACCCTTTAACTCATTCAACATGGTTATTTGACTGATACAACCGTCAATGGCAATGAATTTTGAGCAACGGATATTTGAACACAAACGGTGGGGCAACATGTAGACAGACAGTATTCACATGCATATAGTCTTTATCCTCTGTGAAATAAAGACGAATATTGCAGGTTATTGCCTCAATGAGAACAGTGAGAACAGCAATGTTCACACTGCAGGTCAAAATTATTGTATTTTATTTATTTCTATTCCCCTACTCTAGGTGACATGTCAGATTTATTTTTTTTCATGTCAATGTGAACGGTACAATTCTGTTTTTGTTCCCCCCCCCATATCTGACCCAGGCATCTTTCGTATTTGAATGTAAATCGGATATGTATCGAGAATGGACGCGGAAGTCACGCTCACAAAATGTAACTTATCTTGGCACTGATGTCTCCTTTTAAGGAAACTCCCTGACACAAAGTAATATCGTTTCTTACAAATGTCAAAATAATCTTATTTTAAAAATAAAAGTCAAGTCCGACCTGGACAGGGGAATCTCCGTTTTTTGCTTCCATACAAAATTTGTACATAAATCGGCCATGCGCCATAGTCTATCACTAATCTGCACTAACAGTAGTAAAGTAATAGTTATTTGTTTGAAAACACTTAAAATAATATAACATTATTATGTTTGTGGAGGCAACCTTTTTTTGATACAGCTTTCGCATTGGAATGTTCACCACCATTGCTCCATCAACCGCAGAAGGTCTGCATCCATTCAAGAGTCTTAGGAGACGTGTGATGTCATCTTGAAAGAGTGAAAAGTATGCGGGGGGTTTACACACAAATGCTCAACAAACGCTGCACTCTACCCGTCGATGCCATTAAGAAGAGGTCGGGGATGGTAGTTGGGTCGGGGGGTGGGTCAAGTCAATGATGAGGGCAATCAAGACCCTCCCTAAAATCTATTCCAGATGACAATAAAGCAGCTCCGCATGTGATCCTCACACACACACAAAACATAAGAGTCACACATTGCGCAAGAGCTTACAATATTCTGATTAAAAAAAACACACACACATGGTCGCTCACTCGCACGCAACTCTCTAAGTCATCAGGCCTTCATCGCACTTCTGCCTTTCCTCAATCGTCTGTGGTCCCCCACCACTTCCTCTTCAAAGGTATAAATCCTGTTCTGACTTTCATTTTTTTTTTTATATAAATAGTCTTGTCCATCCTATCCAATCGCAGGGCACATAGACAAACAACCAGTCAAACTAAGACCTTAAGTACAATTTAGTCTTCAATGAACCTAAGGTGCATCTTTTTGGATTGTGGGAGGAAGCCGGGGTACCCGGTGAAAATCCACACAACCACAGGGGCATCATGCAAACTCCACACAGGAAGGCCAAAGGCCGGATTCGAACCCCCAACCTCAGAACTGTTAGGCGGATATGCTACCCATTCTCTGTTGTAAGTGGTATGGAAAATAGATGGCTGAATGGACCAAATGTTTTTTTTTTCTTCCAGCCTTGGTGGAAGTTTATTCATGACAAAGTGTGGTTCTTGGTTTGTAAAATGCCACAGATTCTATTGGCAATGGACCAAATTTTATTCTGCTATTTTTTTTTTTAAGTTTCTTAAAATGTATTCACTGTGATTGGCTGGCAACCAGTTCAGGGTGTACCCCGCCTCCTGCCCGATGATAGCTGGGATAGGCTCCAGCACGCCCGCGACCCTCGTGAGGAGACACAGCTCAGCTATCATCGGGCAGGAAGCGGGGTACACCCTGAACTGGTTGCCAGCCAATATTAGGGCACATAGAAACAAACAACCATTCATACTCACATTTACACCTAGGGGCAATTTAGAGACTTCAATTAACCTACCATGCATGTTTTTGGGATGTGGGAGGAAACCGGAGTGCCTGGAGAAAACCCACGCAGGCACGGGGAGAACATGCAAACTCCACACAGGCGGGGCCGGGGATTGAACCCGGGTCCTCAGAACTGTGAGGCTGACGCTCCAACCAGTCGTCCACCGTGCCCGTTCTAAAATACCACACATTTTACCGACGATGGAACACATTTTTTTATTTTTTATTTTAGTTTGTGTTTAATAATCTCTATTTTTAAAGGGCATTCATCGTTGTGAAAGGGTGATTCCAAAGAAGTTATCAACCACTTTGTTTTGCATATTACTGCCATCTCCAGGACTGGAGTAGAACAGTTTCAACTACAACTTGAGATTGTTGAATTTTACCTCCAAGACCTTTTTGAAAAAAAAAAAAACAATTGTAGCCAATGTTGAAAAACCCGTGCATTATTTTTTTGCAATATGGTCTTTTTTCATATTGCATTGGTTCGAGTCAGCACTCGAGCACGAGCTGGAAAATCTTAAGAGACATTTTTCCTGCATTAATCAGTATGCAATGTGGATTATTTCCATCTTCCACCCCTACTGGTGAGCCTGATCTGCCAAATAAAGGATGCTACGCGGGTACTGAGGGCATGGAGGCAGTCAATCAGCATCCCCTTGTTGCCGTGACGACAGGCCAAACATGCTGTCTGCGCTCCTGGACGGTAACAAGCATGGAAACTGTGACAGTTGCAGTGCGTACACAGATGAACACACTTACGCATTAGGAAAGTATACAGCCGTCATATCTGCCACACGCTAGCTAACCTTGGCGCCAGAAGCTGTCGTAAACAGGAAGTCATAACTGCATTTTCCTCACTAAACCCCCCGCCATCACTTCTTCTCACTCGCTCCGTGTCTACCGTGCAATCCTCCTGGTATTTCCTCATCGGCTTTTCCCGTCATTGTGGTCATGACACCGTTGGCCTGCCACAAACACTCCAAACAGCCAACTCAAGTGTTACGGTGAAGGTTCAACAGCCGTTAGTCAACCGTAAAAAGCAGTTCAAGTTGGATCCAGAGCAACGAGGGAATAAAATACAGTATATATAGGATTTTAATTGCAGCCTGAGCATCTGGTGACATGTTTTTACAAGACTTTCCAAGTTAAATGTAAATTACTGCACAGTGTGGATCAGATCCACATGGTCTGACACTAGCTTGTAGATATTTGTGTAAAAAAAAAATATTTTGAAAAGAGAATTCCCCCCCCCCAAAAAGGTATGATGTTTAGAGTGATTCCTGCACATTTAAAGGAGATGCGCATTTTTTTTTCAAAATGTAAAGTAGTCATTGTGCATTTTTTTCCTGCACATGTTTAAACAGTTCCCAGTTGTCTTGATAAAATGTCTGACAATACAATAACCCTAATATCAAGAAATCATAGCTCTCTGCACACCATATTTTGGAGCATTTTCAACTTTTCAATGCAGCTCAGCTTACCTTTTAACTCCGACATGAGAGCCGCGGTGTCGTACCTACGGTGTTTCGTGATAGTGTTTCAAATAGTGTTGCCTGGCCATTGCTTCGCCCAGCCTAGTTGATCATGTCATGGGCGAAGAAACGCAACCTGGGGGTGGTTACTGAAAAAAATGGCTCCACTGTTGAAAGCGCGGAACGGCTCGGTCGCAGACACATTTTCAGAAATAGGAAGTCAGACAAAATTTACTTTTGCACTTAATGGGTTAGAAGGCACTTTAGAGACTCAATTATTTGTGTTCAAGCCATTTAAAACGACATAGATAGATAGACATCTATCTATGTCGCTACATCAAGTGTAACCAGGAAGCTGCACACAAACAAATTCTTGAATGGCTGATGAAATCCACCCACTAAAACCATGGATTTAAAAGAAGAAATGCCCTTTAGACTATAACATTTGGAGCATAATATGCAATGTAAACATTAAAAATTAATAAATAAACACGAAGTACAGTACTGTAACGTGAATTCAGAGTTTTGTTTATAAATATATTATACATTTTTGAAGATAATTGCTGAAAACGTGCAAAGAACACATATATAAAATTGATGATACATATGTATTTTTTATTTTCCCATGACTCGAAGTAATGTGAAGACATCAGAAAGATGCTAGTTAAAGTAGCGTTCCTTTTTTTTCAGTGGGCGTCTTCACGCCCACAGCGTTTGAGAGCAGAGACAAGGACTTGATTTCTCACAATTTTGAAGCTTCGTTTTATATATTTGGTGATTTTTTTTTTTAATTCAATCATTTCAATTTGGAAAGGATGTGAACAACGTGTGTGTTGTGCGGAAGACATTTGTATTTTGTATCAAGAATTTACCTTGGTGGCAGCCGAACCGGAGGTTTTACCGACCCCCCCCCCCTCTTGAAGGAGGCGGGGAGGCGGCCACGAGCGTCGGAGCCTGCCGCGCCCTTTCCGCCCCTCGCAGCCCAAAGTCGGCGAGCGCAGCCCGGGCGTACAGGTGAACGGCAAGAGCGCCGGTAAAAATCCCGGAAGCAGGCGGACAGGTTGACACGAGGACACTTCGGGTTTTCTGCCAAGAATTCGCGAACGAGCTTCGCTGGAATTAGAAACAAAACTTTATTTTGTATTTTTTTTAAAATATATTTTGGTCGCGGTTCTGTTCACCTTTATTTGGGCGTCGCGGCTACTTTACGGGAGGTGTCCCTCAGGTACATTAAAAAAAAAAAAAAAAAAAAAAACAGCTACAAGAAGGCACTTTGTTTGCTCTTTCGACGTCTCTTGTGGATTTACTCGAAGAACGAGCTCCCACTAACTCAAGAATGTGAGTATATTCCCTTTCTTTATCTTGTGTGTTATAAATGAGCATTTTTTTGAAGTGAAAGTCGGCGTTCTGTTAACATTTACGGGGAGGGCATGCGCTAGCATTGTTGTGCCCGCCGGAGGTGCTTCAGTCCGGGAGGACATTTGAGGTGTCTCCCGGTCCAGTAGAAGCACCAGCCCGGAGCTCCCCTTGCTTCTCTGAACATTTCCAGTTCACTCCATCCCATCCCAAGCTGTTATTTGTTTTTGCCCCCCCCCCCCCAAACTCCTTGTTTTGAGTCTTTGTTTTGACCACAAGCAAGGGTAGATGAAGTATAAACCTCGGAGATGCATATAAAAAGGATTATAGTGCTCACATTTAGGATAGCATGACATTCTGTCACCAGAGAGATCTTTCTAATCTACCAAGGAGTGGTGCCCATCTGACAAGACACACAGAATAACACTAACAAAACCTGGTACAGTGGGGCCTTGAGATACAAGTTTAATTTTCTGTGACTACGCTAGTAACACAAAACAGCAAAACTCAAAACATAATCATCCAAGCTCAAAATAATCTTCGCTTATTGAAATGAATGGAAATGCCATTGCTCTGTTCCAGCTCCTCAATAAGACCCCACCAGTTTGTGCATCATGATAATTCAATGGGCACTGTGCTCGTACTTAAACTGCGTGTGCATTGGCAGCAGGTGCAGTTTTATGCATAAACATAATACACACAGATTTGACGATGAAATGCAGAAGACCGACGCAGCTAAGCTGCAGAAATAGTAGTTGTGTTTTGCAGAGGATAAAGAATAAATGCCTGTATTTAGAGGTGCAACAATTAATCGATTAGCAAATTAATCAATAACGATTTTTGATAGTCAATTAATCATTTAGAGACTTTGTTTAACTTAAAATAGTCTGAATTCTCAAAATTTCAGCCTCTCAACAGTAAATTTTAATTATGTTTCTCATAATAATAACGCAGACTATTTTATTTAATGTTACGGACCAAACCAATAACAGAATCATAATCAGTTCAATGGGCTTTATAAAATATTTTTAAATTTTTTTAAATTTTTTATTCCAAAAGCAAAACATACAGTACGGCGAACTTTGTTTCAGTGTACACGTTGTCATTCAAATTCAACGGCGTTTAAGGCAACCACTCATTTCCCAGTGATTTTGAACTCACTCATGATCGCATGTAATGCTCTGTCCCAGAACCTGCTTTCCTGGACACAGTGTATGAGAACATTCAATTAAAAGGAGAAATAGACTTGGTAAAGAAAGCGATCCAGGAACTAAAAATGAACTCTATATTTGGATTCCGAAGAGTCGCGGGATCCAGTGCTAATGTTCACTTCTATTAAGGTAAGCTAGGAAAAAGCTACCCATCACGTTCAAAAGCTCTACATTTACACTTTGAGGTTTTTCATGCTTCTTCATGGATCTGAAGCTGAAAACCCAGCCACTTCCTCCATCTGTCTGTCTTTATTTGACACTAATAATGCAAAACAGATTTTAAAAAAACCCCAAAAACAAAACAAGACTTAAATACACACAGAACACAATGTTAGTTTAGTTTCAGAGTAACCTTCAACTGGGAGCGGAAATATACAACTTGAAGCAAGCACTTGGTATTTTTTATTTTTATTTTTTTGAATTGGTCCCTATCTGCCAAACTGCTGCTTGTTGTGAAGTTCGCTGCGACCGTCTTGTGCTCTTGTCTCCAAATTTTGCTTGCAAGTCAAAGCAAAAAATCAGCAGAGCAATGGTTATTGCAAAACTTATAGTGGCAGTTCTGTATTTTTTAGACTATTGTATCTTTTTGCGTAAATTAAATAGAATTTCGAGAAAAAAAACTCAAGGAAAAAGACATGGTCTTACGAAATTTAAATCTCATTTTTTGGAAAAAGTTGAATATCTCTGAGGAAAAAAGTTGTATGAAAAACGGTGTATATATTTTTAGATCATTTTTTAAATATTTCTTAGGTTAAAGTCATACTATTTTGAGAATTAATGATTTTTAAGGAAAAAAGTTGAGGCAAAATGTAATATCTTTTCAAAATTAATTTGTAATTAGCAAGAAAGTTGCATATTTTAAGGACTCAAGATAAACATTTTATTTTAAAGATTAAATGTGTAGTATTAATATCATATATTTACAACAATCGCAGGGCTGGCAACCAGTTCAGCGGGCGTGCTGGAGCCTATCCCAGCTGTCATCGGGCAGGAGGCGGGGTACACCCTGAACCGGTTGCCAGCCAATCGCAGGGCACATAGAAACAAACGACCATTCGCACTCGCAGTCACACCTACGGACAATTTAGAGTTTCCAATTAATGCATGTTTTTGGGATGTGGGAGGAAACCGGAGTGCCCGGAGAAAACCCACACAGGCACGGGGAGAACATGCAAACTCCACACAGGCGGGGCCGGGGATTGAACCTGGGTCCTCAGAACTGTGAGGCTGACGCTCTAACCAGTCGTCCACCGTGCCACCCAATCTTTTGATTTCAGTGTGGCCCCAATACTCTGTACCAATCCAATCTAAAAGATTCATTTGAAACAAGCTGCTGATGACTCATTTCTCAGTTAAATGATTCATCGGCAGCTGAAGAAATTGACAGTGTTCTAAGAAGTTTAGCTGGCTGTAGCATGTAGAAGTATGTGCATCATTTCCAATCGTCACTTTTAGTGGCTTCATTTGACTCAGCTACAACCATAACTGCGCACGAGCGTCTTCAGTCTGGCATGAGCTGCCGATTACTTTAGTATTTGTGCAAACCTAAGGGGGGATTTTGTTTTTTGGGAGCTTTTTATTCCAATTCCTTTGAGGCCTCACCTTTACTGAGCTAACACCAAATCTACCAAATCCCTGGCAATGAAGAAGAAATCTATGCCAAGACTGAGTGAGCACATAATACAAAAGCAACCTTTTTTTAAACGTTAAATGTTCATCATTTTGATTGGAAATTACAGCCTCTTTTACGCAGAGGTTCCACACAATTGCCACATCAGAGCTGACACAAATCCGCTTTTTTGGCAGCGTGGTCTTGTCTTATGGGAATGAGGCACTGCTCACCCCGCCGCCTCGACTATGGGGAGTGCTTAAGCTCTGGGTCTAAAAGTGTTGCCAGCTTAATGACTCCTTTAGCGACTCTTTTTCCCAAAAGCACCAGGCGACAAATCACGCGACTCTATCAGAGATTCCTGTTCACTTTGACACCCCCTCCCAACTGTAGTCAGAGCAGGAGGTATTGGTATGTGAACACAATCATGCTTGCAAAAAGTCAGCGGTTGGCTGATTCTTTTTCCTGGAGGGAGCACTTCATCAGCAAGCCCCAGTGATATTGTATTCCCCCCCAAGAACACACAGAAATTGTATTTGATTTATTGTATCTTACAGATTTTTACATTTGTATAAATTAGGTTTGCATCGTGTACAGGTACAAAAAAAGTTGTGAGATACCATGCTGTCAAAACCGTACTGCATCGTTTTAGTACAGTATTTTTAAAGAGTGGCTGCGTGTAGTTTGACAGCGAAAAATTTTCAAATAAAAGGCAAAAATGTCCTTGCTTCAAGCACTTTGTTGTTGTCCGAGTTTAACTTTGAAGTTTGCCAATCCCCAAGTCACTCAGCAGGCCAGGCCCCGTCTTTTTAAAGCCATACACATACACTCAGTCACAGATACTACACGAGAATGTGAGGATCCCCCGACCTCAAGCGGGCAAAAATAATACCTGCAACTCACATGCACATGCTGTTTAATGATGCAAAATACCTTTTTATCCAATTAATCAAAGGGATAATCGGTTTAATGTGATTCTAAAAATATTTGATAGCTGCAGCCCTGTAGTGTAAATGATGCGGCTTCATAACTCAAATGGTGGAGGGAACTCTATTCCAGAACTGCACTTTGTGTTTGAATATATGGTGCTATAGAGTGTTGTTGACACACATTACCAGCCCCAAGGGTGAAAAAAAAAAAAAAAAAAACAGCCTCGCCCATTTTGGTTCCACTGTAGTCTGGGGAGGGTGATACTTTGGGCGGTTATGCCAGTAAACAAAAGAGTAGATCTAAAAAAAAAAAAAAAAAAAGTTTCATTTGAATCTTTGAGCTTCCGGAGTGGTCCCATAACACCGCTTTGTGCACTTTAAAATCTGGATGCCTTTACTTTGTTTGAATAAACCAAGAGCAGATATTTTTGCATGGTAAATGGAACATGTTGGGCAGGTAATTGACAATGAAGGCACATGTTTGCTTAATTGAGTGCCCAAGTTAGATTTGCTTGTTTAAGATTCCAATTCAATCAACCGTGTAGGTTTACCGTCCGGCTTGTCCTTGACGCGTCAGAGCATGCGTCCGGGTGATTCAGTGGCTAAAGGGTACAATAGTTCAGATGCTACTTGCTCAGACAAGGAGCTTCCTTTTCCTCACGGTAATGGCGCCACTTATCTGCACAAACCCAACCAGAAGATGAGCAGAACTTCCCTTTTATACCAGGAACTCCAACAAAGTTAGTGTCTCTCCCTCCAGAAATTTGTCCGTGGGGTGTAAATCTTTCCCGTTGAAAAGAATCACTGGCTCGCGCAAACATGCAATACTTTTTTTCCCCCCTCCAAGAATGGCAGGAGGAAGAGAAGACTCGGGCGTGGCCGCCCTGCTAATGACGGGTTTGCGTCGAAACTGCTGTTTACTGTAGATGCTGGTTCCCGTCACGCACAAATGGATGCAAGTGATGCATAAAAAACGCCAAGTTGTGTGTAGAGCTACAGAAGTAGCGCAGTGAATGTGGAAGCCAGCATTGTTTCACACTGGAGGAATACTCCTAAAATGTTTGCGCTCGTGTCAGCAAATCGGTCCAAACTGCTACGTCGATATTGCTGACTTTTGAAATGTCCACTAAGCGCTCGTTCATGGTTTGAATCTGTAAACTCAGATCAGCCTTGTATCCATTGGGGGGTAATTCACCATTCAGGTAAACACTTCGGTACCTGTTAACATGAAACATGGCTTCGAATTTTTCCGTTCCAATCCACTTTTTATGGCGGTTTTGTTTAGCATCAAAGAGGCGGAGAATTCTGTCGAATTAAAAAGTGTAATCCAAGCGTGCCACTAACTGGCACCCTAACGAAGAGCTACTCCAAAAAAAAAGGGACCGTTTGATATTTGTTGATCGTTTACCATAGAAACCTAATACAATGCGTAATAAGGTAAACCG
The DNA here is from genome assembly GCF_024500275.1 of Phycodurus eques. Lineage (NCBI taxonomy): Eukaryota > Metazoa > Chordata > Actinopteri > Syngnathiformes > Syngnathidae > Phycodurus > Phycodurus eques. The sequence goes on from NC_084530.1 coordinate 25,585,115, forward strand.
AACCGTAATGCTTTGTGAAATTAGGGCTAAATATATTCCATGTGGTTGTAATTTTTGCAGTTCTTATGTTGATAAGATGATGTAGGGAGCCAAGAAATAAGTTTAATTTTGTACTGAGCAAATAAACAGTCTGAAGGTCGTTCAACGAGAGAATGCAGTGTCTGACTTCTCGCCAAAAGATCTATCGTCTTCAGGCTCTCTCTCTTTGTATCTTTCCTATCTTGCCCACGTTTGGTACAATGTGTGGGGAAATTCCAGTTGCATTTAGAGAGCTCAAAACTACAAGTGTGGTTATGAACTAGTGTATGCAGTTGTTCACCTTTCAGTCAGGATACATGTGGTTGTGTGCTAGACACAATTAGAGGGTTGAGAGTGAGACCGTTCGATATGTAATTCAATGCTTAATGTGCTGTATCTATTTATTGACGAAGCTCAGGAGTGATCAAGTGCTGCACAAGCAATGTTTAAACCGTAACAGTAGCAAAAATATGTCTAACATAGTCAATGTTACCAATTTAAAAAGTATTTCCTAGGAAACAACATACAGTAACAATTAATTGAATATGTTAATCATTATTTTTTTCTTCTTGCAGCATACATTTTCTATAACTGTCTAGAACTGTTTAAAAACAAATGAAGTAATAAATACACTAAAGCATGACAAATTCTGTCGGTAGTGTGAATCAAATTGCTGAATCGGGTCTCAAAATGGAGTGCACTACTTTGTTGTAGCAGAGGGACTGATGATTCACTCAACTAGTTTGGGGTCCAAGACCCACAAAATATTGTCGTTGAATATGCGAAGTAGAGCTGAAGCCATGCTATGGCAAAACTCCTCTGGACAGGTCTATTCTGCTCAACACAACACGTGTAATACTCGAGTCTTGGGTAATCAATTCCATGTTACTATGCTTGATTAGCAAATGTCCTTCAAAATTATGTTACATGGAATTGGGCTTCAGTCATCTTAAAGGTATCTTTTCACAATGTTCGATTAATTGTAAATGGTGTCTGATGGGAAGCATCTGTCTGAAAATGTGAAGGACAACAACCACAACTCTTGCATTAAAACTGAAAATAAAAGCTAAATAAATAAATCTAAAAATCCCTGTAATGGCATTGTATAATATAACATTAATGCAAAAGCACTGCAAACACAGTACATTCTATTGGAAACCCAAATGTGGTATTCCTTTACACTACAGAAAGTGAAGAAATAGAAATATTACTCTATGGCTTGGCCAGCCCTAAAAGGCAAGTTTTGGGTAGGCGGGCTTTGTCCTCAAATTATTTTTTTCCCTGCAAACTTGTTTGTTTATGATTGGAGCATGAAAAGACTCAAATGGTCTGGTAGTGAAATTGAGCCAGGGCTGGACTGGCAATCGGGCACCGCGGGCGTTTGCCCGCTGGGCCGGGAGTCCTGTGGGGCCGATTGGGATGCTGTTTTTGTTTTTGTTTTCTTTTCACCCCCCCGATTAAGACTGCCACAAACCTTAGAGGGGGTAGCCCATTGGTCCATTTCCAATGTAAATAGTGAATTGAGCCAGTCAGAAGTTGCATGAAAGCAGCCTGCCCAACCTCTTTGTGAAAGCAAAAGTGTATACAGTACTGCTTTTAAGCATATAATAAAGGGACTTTGACATGATCAAGGTAACGTTAGCTAGCGTCCATTACGTTTAGATGTATTGCGCAATGGGGTTTGATTTAGTATTACCGATTTACATTGATACTAACCAATCGCCATTGCACATGACATTGTAATATTGCGTACTTCCCAAAATGTTGTACCCTATTATGATGAAACGACAAATGTTCAATGCTGAGAACTTCTCAGTGAGAAGTGTTTGATGAGCAGCAAGTGTCCATTTTAGGCTACGTCATAGTATTTGAGATATGTAGTGAAAATTACCCAAACGAATTTTAAATACCTCACATCTGTTATAATAGTTCTCTTCCATTTTATCATTCCTTCATCCAAACCAGGGGTGTCAAACTAATTTTTGTCTCAGACCACATCGTAGTTATGACATCCCTCGGAGGTCCGGTACAACTGTGAACCCATACAAATGAAAGATGACCTCATATACTGTAATTACATACAGTATACACAACGCATTGATGAATAACCAGTTTTGAAATCAGAAGCCTATAAAAACATGTTTTTCGATTATTACATTTCTTATCAAAGTGTGATTGGTAACAAAAAAAAAAAATGCTTGCAAATATCTCAATGGTATTACACCAGAGCACAATGAGCAATTTTGATTTGCTGTCGCGGGCCACATAAAATGATGTGGCGGGCCGCATCTGGCCCCCGGGCCACCAGTTTGACACTAGTGATCCAAACAGTCTCTTTCCTTTTCATCGCTTTAGTGGTTCAGGACTGTGTTATTTAGCTCACACTGTCATCTATTGGCTCAGATGTGCAACAGCAAAGTAACTAAGAAAATAAAGGTCACAGAATCTTGGACCGGACAAATGAAAAATCATGGTTATATAAAGTTGGAACCAGAAGTTTACATACACGATATATAAAGACACCTTTTTTTTTTTTTTAATCACTGTCATGAAATCAGGCTAAACATTTATGGTTTTTGGTCAAGTTGGATTACCAAAATAATTTATTTTTGCTTAATGCCAGAATAATATGAGAGGATTTATTTTTTGACAATTTTGTCTAAATGTTAAATGTAAACTTCCGGTTTCAAGTACATTTACAACAGTGTTGTCTTTTACTCAAATGAAAAGGTTACGTTACAAACATTTTATTTCTTGTTTAAAAGAGCTGCAGACCAAAATATATTTAATATTCCTTTCCTCTGGGATGAAATACCAAGTTAGAACTAAAATCACAAGGCCAGTCTTGATTTCGCTCCCAACAATTTGCTTCTGCTATGCTCCTCTTACTGTTCTGTAACTTATGTCAACACTGCAGTCGACGAAGTGACTCATAAAGGTTAGTTGTAGTTGATAGTTTTTTTTCCTTGATGCAAGGAGCGTCAAAGGTTCTGGGTTCAAAGACCAACTGTCGCGCTGCGTGACAAACTGTTGATCCCCTGCCAGTGACGAATGCATCAGTGGGAACGTGTGCAGTTTCGCTCTGCCGCTTTCAGACGTGCACGCAACGCAAATCGCACATCCTATTCGTGCGAGCAGCACTCAAAGCTTTTCGCCGCTGCAAGCAGGAGAGTGGGGGGGGGGGGGGAAGCATCTTGAGTGCATTGAAAAGAAAACAGTCATGTCAGCTGATTACATTTGGCGAAAACTCCAGCTCGGCTGTAAGGTTTGGTGTACTCACTTTTCCATTGCAGTTGACTAAAAGCGGTGACATTTTGCCCGACCAGACAACACAGTAAAGTGCTAAAGCCATTTCTAATTAAAAATATTGCTTTGGCACCATCTTGTGACCTCTTGGTGCAATGAAAGGAGGAGCTTAATTTAGAATCAGAATCAGAATCAGAATAATCTTTATTTGCCAAGTATGTCCAAAACACACAAGGAATTTGTCTCCGGTAGTTGGAGCCGCTCTAGTACAACAGACAGTCAATTTACAGAACACATTGGGGACATAAAGACATTGACAAAAAACAATTGTGCAAAAAGATGCAGAGTCCTCTAGCACTTAGAGCAGTTCGAATAACTAATATTGCAATAGTCCGGTGCAATGACCATTGTGCAAAGGGCGCTGAGACTTCAAGGAGTGTATGCGGTTTAAAGTGACGAGTAGTGCGATCATCTGGGACAATGTTGGTTGTGCAAATGTTACAGATACTCCTCAATCAGTGTGCAAATGGAGCAGATGCTACTCTGGCATGAGTGGCCAGTATATGCAAATAGTGCAGCATGGCGAGACAACTACAGTGAGTGCACGAGTAATACATAATTGGCCCCACAGAAATGTGACAACGAACTCAAGTCAAAAAATTTCCAGCTTGTTGTAATGGAATTATAGGTTAGGTGTTTAAGAAGTTGATCGCAAGAGGGAAGAAGCTGTTGGAATGTCTACTAGTTCTAGTTTGCGTTGATCGGTAGCGCCTACCTGAGGGAAGGAGCTGGAAGAGCTGGTGACCGGGGTGCAGTCCTTGTCTAATAGAAAAAAAGTGCTTTGCCACCATCTCGTAACAGCTATAGATATTTAAAACCCTTTTGGGTGGGCATCAATCAATTACTCATGTATTTTCGCAGCAGCGCTCGATCCCTATCGCTTGCGAATAGCGGGGGAACACTGTGTACTGAAATAATGATCTCGTCTCAATTCAAAATATACGTATACTCAGTTTGACATCTGGGCCTTTTTAGTTGAACACAAAACTAATATAATTGTAGCAATTGAAAAAAAGACACACAGGTATTTCAAGAATAACTTTAATAATTGGATAATTTTCCCGCGACGTACCTGATCTCTTATGGAGCACTAATGTGTAAATGTAATGTAACCCAATGACCATTTCTAACTCCAAAGCAGAATGCGTTTCCTAATAATTTGTACTGTGCCGAAACAGTTTGCACAGGCGTAGTCAGGGTAAAAGGCGCAGAGGGAAATCTAGTCGTAACTGCTTCAACTGTTTTTAGAAATTAAAGGACGTGTGACCGATCTTTAGATTGCTTATTGTGCCCTGACTATAAATGTCCAACAACACTTTAAAATTGGCCCTGATTCAATCAGCGTCGGCTCGAAACCGGCTAAATTCAAAGCGTGTATGCCCAGATTGAGTTATGTCCTATCCTGTCTTTGGTAGCCCAATGGAAGGGTAACAAGAAAGTTGCACAATATGCATATCTTGTTATTTTGGAGAATTCAAAAACCTTGATATAAAAGTGAGCTATACATGATGATGATTCTGAATTCTGACCATCACTAAATCATTTTTTACTCACCCACAAGATGTTGGAAAGCTTTTGTTTCTTGGGGGTTTCTTCACATTCTTTCTTTCTGAACCGTTTCAAGTTTGTGGCCCTTAACGGCCTCTCCCGGTCCACATTTTTCTCTTTTTTTTGTTTTTTGTTTTGGCATCTTCCTCTGTGCAACCCTCGGTAGGAGAGTGGGTCACCGAGGCTGTGTGTGTGCGAATGTTTGGATTGAGATTGTGTTACATAGCTGGATTCTGTAATTGCGAGGTGTGTCTCCGCCGTGGCCGTTCTGCCGTCTCCATTGTGGAGACGCGGCAAAATGGAGGGTGTGAGTGAGTGAGTTTCACAGGTTAGTCATTTCTGTCACTGGAGAGAGAGGTTTATGTTAAAATGTGGTTAAAACACAACCCGGTTTGCACGCTTACTGACTGTGAGGAAAAGTAATGTGCTGTAGTCAAGATGTCTTTTAAACATTTCTCAGAACATTGAATCAATTGCTACTGGACTGTTCTTAAAAGAGGTTTCACCTCTCACCCTTAGCAGGCTTCCTTAAGTTCATGCAACGACGCTAGGTAGGACGGCGCTGGCCTGAAATTTTGTTGCGGAAACCCGTCTATTTAGGGTCCCAGTTGGAGGCACGCCCCAGACCACGGATGGTCTTGTCTTCTGAGACAACCAGAACACTCCAGTTGCGATCGAGTCAATGTGCTGACAATGAGATGGCCTGGATGACTGAGATTATTCACAGGTCTTTTCAATGTTATCTCGATATAGTGAAAGCTCAAAGGCAACGCAATCTGTTCTGCTAGGCTTTTCCACCTCTGATTTGTGAAAATAGATGTTTTGGAAATTTGACACACCACATGGAGGAGTGTTGGTAACAGCAATGTCAAATTTGAATGATTTTAAAAAAAAAATAAATAAATAAAAAATAATAATAATATATATACGAAATGAGGCTTGATACCAGTAGGTCAACTACGTCACTGGGCAGCTCAAGTTCTCAGACAATCGGGAAGGGGAACGCATGCCGGACGCCCAAGTGCGTCACTGGCTGTTGTTTTAGCTGCTCCCAAGAAAATGTGGAAAATTGAAATGGTGAAAAACAGATTAACGCTATATCGCCAAAAGTGAGTTAGTCTGCACGTTTTCAGCAATTATCTTCAAACATCTATAATGTATTTAGATATACATCTCTGAATTCAATTTACAGAGTGTTTAAAGTGTATACATTTCAAATTAGATTTGCTCAGCCTTCGGGAGGTCTGTGTGGCAGTGTGGTTTAGTTGATAATGGTAGGATAGTTATCCACTTATATCCATGAATGGTGCAGTGGTGTACAAATGAGGCAGAACCAGTGACCTAATGGTTAGCTGGGATAGGCTCCAGCTCACTAACAACCCTAATTTGGACAAGTGGTATAGAAAATGGATGAAGGATAATGCAAATAATGTTTATTTGTGTGTGTGTGTGTGTGTCTGTCCCACAGACGAGCATCCTCACCTGTGCAGCCGATGGCATGCTGTCCTACAGGCCATCAGAGAGAGGGCCAGTCTGAATGGCGCCCTAGTGCCGCCCTTCTTCCCGCCCATTTGAAAGGTGTCGCCGCCTCTTAACGAGCTTCACCGTCTCGTCTCTGTCCTCGGACCGCAGCCTCCGCCGATCTCCTCGCCGCCATGGATATTCTGACGGACGACACGGAGGGATGCTACTTGAACCGCAGCGTAAAATATTTCTACGAGAAAAGCGGCAAGAACATCAGCGACCACTGGCGCCGTCGTGACTATGTGATCGTCTCGCTGGGCATGACGGTCTGCTTCATCGTCATCTTCTCCAACCTGCTGGTCATTGGGGCCATTTTAAAAAACAGGCGCTTCCATTTCCCTATCTATTACTTATTGGGGAACCTGGCTTTGGCAGACCTCTTCTCAGGTACGTCATCCACTAGCATGGTTCTGTGTCTGTTGGCTAGCGATTGACATGGACAATAAACTTATTTCCTTGATTGAATAGCAATTAATTTCTTATTTTTAAAATAATTTTTGTGATGGGAGAATCTCTGAATGTTCTGAACTCCTGTTTCAATATAATGTATGTTTCCTTGAGGATTTGCTGGAGGGTGGATGTTGCTCCACTTCCCGAATTAACACCAATTCATTTTTTTTATTCAATTGCTTGAAGACATCGTCAGCAATCGTTTCCTCGAAATTCTTAATCAATTAAAGAAAAAGAAATGTGCAGTACAGTTGCGGATGGGCATGATCGTGTTGGACTTTGTGTGTTGTGTGTGAAAATGTAACATTAACTTGAGCTACTGTACAAAACCATTAGTAAGTCAGCAAAAACAAACTCCCAAAAATGTAAAAAAAATGTACAAAATAAAAAGCCATACTTCTGTAAGACTATAAAAATTATTTGGCTTGGTGCAAAATGTGTGAGGATAGTAAAGATATAGATAGACTTGCAGGTTCACTTGCAAAAAAAAAAAAAAAAAAAAAAGGACACATAGAAACAAACAACCATTCGCACTCACATTCACACCTACGGGCAATCTAGAGTTGTCAATTAACCTACGACACATGTTTTTGGGATGTGGGAGGAAACCGGAGTTCCCAGAGAAAACCCACACAGGCACGGGGAGAACATGCAAACTCCACACAGGCGGGGCCGGAGATTGAACCCCGGTCCCCAGAACTGTGAAGCAGATGCTCTAACCAGTCGCTCACCGTGCCGGCCCATCTGCCACAATTCAATTCAAGTAGTACCTGGCACAGAACAGTTGAGCAGTCATTCTATTGCATATACACATTCCTGAAAGTAGATACTATATCTTGACATCTGTCATATCACACCTCTTTAATTTATTACATAAATGCTCAGTCATGAAACTGTTTGCAAACCACTGACCTGATTGGACCCAATGCAAAATTCCCACTCAGGCAATCAAACACTTTTCACCCTAAAAGCTGAGTTTCTAGAAACAATGTTTTCTTCTTGGTCGTTGTAAGAGCTCGTCTCATACTAGAAATGTTTTTCATATAGGAATGTCATTGAGTTGAAGAAAAAAAACTCAACGAATGAGAAAGTGGAGGTGAGGCGCTGCTGACTCTGTGGCTTTTCCAGCAGCCCGCACCAAAGTCGCAGTTGACAGTTGGACTGACAAATGAGAGACGCAGTGCACTGCAGCACCCAGGATGCTGCTTGCATGTCTGTGTGGTCTTCCACTGGAGAACATGCTGCCAGAGCATGTTGCCTTTAAGGGGCTCGTCCTTTCCACCGCAGCCTATAAATCAGTTAGTTTTGCGGCTTTAAACATGACCCGCATGACTTCAACTCGGACAGCATCCGACACAGGATGGTCATCATGAGGAAAATAAATAACCATTCATAGTTACACCAAAGGACAATTTAAAGTCTTCAGTGATGCTAACATGCATGTATATGGAATGTGGGAGGAAGCCGGACTACCCGAAGAAAAGCCACGCAAGCATCGGGAGAACGTGAATGCCACACAGGAAGGCTTTTGCCTGGATTTGAACCCTTAAACGCAGAACTGTGTGGCATATGTGCTAACCACTCATTCACCTTGTGGCCTCAGTATACATTATTTGTGGTAACAAAAAATTAGGACAACTGACTTTGTATTTGAATTTTCATTTTCTTTTTTTTTTTTTTTAAACCTATCTAATACCGATATTGCAGCCTTGATTTTTGGCCTATACTGGTCCGATCCGATTTCAGCAATAATACATAATTGACTTATTTTGTAGTATGGAATGTTAGAAAAGGCTTGATCGAGTAATATTACTTGAACAGAGAACAATAATCAGCAACAGTAGGTAGTTTTTTTTTTTTTTTTTTTTTTTTTTTCCTCTCATCCAGTAGCTTTGAGGTAGCCATTTTTGTGAACAAAAACGAAGAAAGAAACGGAAGACTGAGATGTATTTCAACATTCAATAGGTGTATTTATTTTGTTATGTGCATTTAGTTTCACAATGAACGTCAACTGGAGTGTCAATAAATGACTTGAAACAATCAGCATTCACTCTTACTCCTTGCTACTAGGTTAGCACCTTAGCAACCTGTTGTTGTGATCGCGTGGGCTGCTGGATAGAAATGCTGGAGGGTAACATGGAATGGACTGCTTGTATAAGAGTGGTAAAATCGGAGATTTTAGATAAAGTCAGATCTTTTTTTTCCTTTTTGTTGTTGCTGCTATTGGATCGATTTCCTACTCAAAGATCGGATCAGGACACCCCTATCTGCGTGGTTAGCGCATCTACAGTTCAGAGGTTGTGGGAGTCAATCTGGACTCCGGCCGTCCTGTGCGGAGTCACAGTCCTACTCCATTACGACGTGATTAATCAACAATCAATTCCACACAACAGAATTTCATTGAATCAGTTGATTAATCTTCTTTATGAACTAGCTCTGTGTTTCTGATGATGTAATTTATCTGTCTTCCTTCTTTTACAGGTGTCTCCTACCTCCACTTGATGTTCCACACGGGTCCGTGGACAATCAAGCTGTCCAAGTATCAGTGGTTCGTGCGTCAAGGACTGATCGACACCAGCCTGACAGCGTCCGTCCTCAACCTCCTGGCCGTGGCCGTGGAGCGCCACCAGACCATCTTCAACATGCAGCTCCACAGCAAGATGAGCACGCGGCGCGTCTTCGTCATCATGATCTTCATCTGGCTGGTGGCCATCGTCATGGGCCTGGTGCCCACCATGGGATGGCACTGCCTGTGCGACCTGGACAAGTGCTCCACCATGGCGCCGCTCTACAGCCGCAGCTACCTGGTGTTCTGGGCGCTCCTCAACCTGCTCACCTTCTCCATCATGGTGGCTGTCTACACACGGATCTTCTTGTACGTGCGGCACAAGAGCAATCAGATGTCGCAGCACACGTCCCAGATGAGACACCGTGAGACGGTGCTCAACCTGATGAAGACCGTCTCCATGATCTTAGGTGAGGCGGCACAGCATATTTGCACGCTTGGGGAGCTTCAGTTCATCACTTGACATAAATGTGGTACACGCAATTGGGACGACTTGGAATGGTTCCCCTACCTTACGATCAAGGTCAGCAGAGGCCAGACTGTCTTTGTTTGACTTTTCTGCTCTGTGTTAAACCTGTTCAATATTTCCACACGCAAATAGTGCGTGTGTGCGTGTGTGTGTGTGTGTGTGTGTGTGTGTGTGTGTGTGTGTGTGTGTGAGATCAACAGCGAGTTCTACTGAGCCACAAACCTCATGATTGTGACATGAAGTCTAAAGGTACCCAATTAGGAAGTGCTTTTAAGCTTGTGTTATTGCCGGACGTAAATAGAGGAACAACTGGTTAGATTGAGTGTTCGCATAATACATCTTCCCAAGTCATCTGCCACAATAAAAATAAAACAGCGAGAAGAGTCTGCGAACACAATGGAATTACCAGACAAACTAACAGTTAGCCTCGCTTCTTGTATTGGGGACCAAAAAGCTGCGAGTAATTGATGACCCCTGAAATACATTGTCCGTTTTAATAGTTTAAACCCTACCACACAATATGACCCTTCAACAGTTATAGTTTGTCATTTCCAACTAATTTCCCATCAAAAAAACAATGGCTTCCTGATGATTTGATTTGTCATCTCAAGGTTTCATCCTTTTTTCACCCAAATGGGTTTTCTCTCAGTTTTTCTTTGCCCAGACGGGAGGTTTAGACCAGGGGCTGTTGTTGATCTCTGCTCACTGTGGGCTCGTGCAGTCCTTTGGGACTCTTTGTGATTAAGAGCGGCTATAAATAAATGTGACTTGATTTGAATTTGATTTTGAAAAAAATAAATAAAAAATGCAACCAGTGTACATGCATGTACATTTGGCATAGACACTCTCGTAACGTATTCCGCTAATAACCCAGGCTACACTTGGCTCCTCCCCGAGATGCGAAGCTTGTCTCTCAGTCAAGAGGTATCACGTCAACCTAGTTTAACAACACCAATGTACAATTCTTCTATGAGACAGGGCTTTGGCACTATCTTGTGGCAACAAATGGATGGGGATATGTTCCACAGGGGGGAAAAAAAAACAACAACAAAACGCAAATTTGTGAAAAGCGAACCGTGGATGTGCTGGTGATTATTGTACTATTGTTCGTCGTATTTTCCGGCAGTCTGGATGCACTGTTTGTGGCACCATGATTTGTGTCGTGGAGATATGTGTGGTCACTAGTTTCTGTTTTGAGTATGCCACCTGAGCAAATTAGCACATCAGATTTTTTATTTTTTTTTTCCCTCACGTCTGCGGTCTCTCACATTTTAAAAATTGGTTAAAACGTTAACCACATGTACAGTATGTGTGACTGTGTACCCCGCTTTAGTAGTCAACTGCTAGCTGCTCATAGCATGCCTGCACTTGTTCATCCACAATCTCCCGGCTCTCACTCTCCTCCCTCTTGTTTCCCCCCCCCCCCCGACAACTCCTCTTGGGTTCCGTAGAACAGTGTACCTCCCTGCTCGGCTCTTTACACCGAATCTGTGCCTCCCCCTGCCTCTGTTTTTCTTTTCCAACATGACAATAAATTCCTCAAGTTGCTTAAAGTGCCGCTCGTCTTTTCTGCCGTCGCTCGGCAGCGAGCGGCTGCGACCTCTGGCATGTGAGGGGAGGCCAGGAAAACCCTGGCGTGCCTCGACAAGGAGCTGCATACTTGAGTTACTATGACAGAGAGAAGTGCATGCGTGCTTTTTGTACATCCCAGGCCAGGACCATCTCGAAAGTTTACATCTGGTTTGTGACACTCCAGTGTGTCTCTGGCCTCACGCGCGCCTCAGATTGCTCGCATCACACTTGGCGCTGTAGTGTGCGCACGTTGTTATCAATGCGCTGAAAGGATTCCTGAGCAGCCCAATCAAGTGTTATGATAATGAAATTTGATCACGCAGACTAAACTGTGTGTGTGTGTGTGTGTGTGTGTGTGTGTGTGTGTGTGTGCATGTGTAAGAGGAATTTACAGTACATTCCCATTATCCCTTTATGACCTCCCGTTTCGGACATTCTTCAGCACATCCATCCATCTGTCTTTTCTTGTGTACCGGCACAATTGTATATTGTTGCTTTGTTTGGGTGTAACTGACACTCTGCTGTTATGTTTTTATGTTATTTAATTTTTTGCTCTGTATATTGATGTAACCTGGATTGTTGGGTATTTTTCCAAGAATATTTCCATCGATCCAACACTGAAAAGCACAGTTGTAGACAACCAAGAGGTTCCCCTCTGGGCATCTTCTGGATTTTCTCAGGTGGCTCGATACCTATAATTCGCTTTGCTTGGTGTGTTTTAGCTATGGTTTGGTTTCCTCTAAAATAATAATAATAAAACCAAACCAAATGTTTGCAATTGTCAAGGTAAATGGAAAAAACACTCATGGAATCGGGCCTTTTTGATGCGGATACAAATTGGATATGTGCCAATGTGAGTGCAGCGTAAACGCACACAGTAGATATACTGCACCACGTCAATGCGGACTTGACGGCATCAAGATACACCCGTCTGCCTGAACAATCCAAGTAAACACCATTAACAAAACCTGCTCTCAATCTCAACTGCAGAGAAGGTGTAGACATTTAAATAGCATGGTCTAAATATGCTAAATTAGCAGCGTGTCCATCATTAAATGAGCAAAATAATTTGCTGGCGGAAGCCAGTGGAGTTGTAAGGAGGTTACCCTCATTTAAATAAATGGGCTGTCGGATAGGAGCAGTAAGCCCAAACCAACTAAACTCTCAAGTTTAATTTGTATTACAGTGCTGACTTGACTTACAAGTGCGACAACTTACGAGTTTTTAGAGATACAAGCCAATTGTACTTTTTTTGTTTTGTTTGTTTTTTTGTTTTTTTGCCTTGATTTGCAAGTAATAACTTAAGTTTACGCCAGTGGTGTGAAAATAATGGAGCAATTAAGGTGAAAATTCTTAGTGGAGCCTCTGTTCACTAATAAGTCTGTTTACAAACAAATTGCTTCGGATGAACAATCAATTCGAGGAAATGAACGGTTGAGTCACACGTTTTTTTATGCAAGCCAAGTAAATGTATGAAACGGGGACAATTTTGACAAATCTAATCATACGAATATTATACTACTATGATGAATCTCAATGTTTGTTAATGTTTGAAAATGATACATTTCCACTAAATTACCCTTAATTCCATGGAAAATTTCCAATTTGTTGTACAGCTAATCTTAACTTCCTATGGAAATGTCTCCTAATTTTCCTTCTACATTTGAAGTGACTCTGCATCCCTTTGCTTCCCTCTACAGGCTGGTTTGTGATCTGCTGGACTCCCGGGCTGGTGGTGCTGCTGCTCGACGGCCTGGCCTGTGCCGAGTGCAACGTGCTGCACTACGAGAAGTACTGCCTGGTGCTGGCCGAGTGCAACTCCCTGGTCAACCCCATCATCTACTCCTTCAGGGACAAGGACATGCGGAGGACCTTCAGGGAGATCCTGTGCTGCCTGTGCCGACGCGGGGGCGCACAGTCGAGCGCCTCCGGCGTTAACTTTAACACCCTGGAGCACGAGGTACTGTCTGAGAGCAACGGAACCGAAGTCACCAGTCTCAAACAAAACAGCCACTAGCCCCTCCCCCGACGACTGTATGCTCACCTTACGCCTTTCAGGAACCACCAAACGGGCTCGCCAGGTTTCTCCTCATTATTTTCAGATTTTCTTTAAAACGTGTAAAAATAACGAAGACCCCCGAACAAAAAGAGTGAATCTTTGGGAATTTCACAAGAAGGCTGCACACGTTTACTTAAACTCTTCCCTCAACTAATCCAGCAGAGCGAGAGGAATGTTCTTCTTATCTACACATTCCTTGCTTTTTTTTTAATTTTCTTTTTTTTTTAAGGTCCATATCATTTGATCCCTGACATTTTAGCCCATCTAATAAGCATCTTCATTAGATTGTATCCTGAGGCTGTTCAAACTAGTACACCATCCTTATTGTTTAGTGCACGATCCAACCAGCTCGAGTCATTCTGGACCACTCCAAAATCAACCAATAACTCTTTAGCCCCCCCCCCCCCCTTTTTTTTAATAAATTTTTTTTTGTCTGTTTTGCTTCATTTCAATGTACTTTTAAGCGAGACAAGCATACCCAATAACACTGTGCTTACAAAGCAGGAAACAGACCATACTGTATATGCACATGTCAAAAATGTGTTTAAAACCAAAAACTTTGCCACATGGGAGGTAATAATTATGTCCGTGTCACTTGTGTGTTCCAGCCTCAGACGTCCCCTTCAGTAACTTTTGACCTTACGAGATCGACACGTGCGGCTATGATGAATTCCATTTGGCTACGAAGCAGCGTTTTGAAATGCAGTGGTCAGCTGAGACTCACATCGCCAAAGGCCACTTGGTCTCTGTCCAAAAAAAACAAAACAAAAAAGTCCCTTTTGAACAACTTAATGGTTGTTTTCGTTGCATTGCATGCAGCCAAACACATGCTGCCTTTGGGCCGCTCCCAAAACTTAAATTTTATGAAATTTATATTTTGCGGAAAACACTTGGTCCCACTTTAGCAAGTGTATAACCCTATCTCAGTTCTGATAAGATTAACCTGAATGAATGTCAAAGGGAAAGAGTAGCCATTTTCCTTTAGCTGGTATTTAGTGTAGAAAGAAAAGCGGGATGTTGGTGTGACGCCAGTTTCTACATGTGCACTGATGCTGTGCAATTGCTCACATTGGTTGTGTGTGTGTGTGTGTTTGTCGGCGTGCACACTTGCATCTGTTATTGCTGCTTAGGGGAACTGGAGTGGCATGCAAATATTTTTACAGGCCAATTTAGCAGAAGGGAAAAGCCAAGAAAAAGCAGCAGGGGGCGCCATTTCCATTTTTAAAGCGGAGGTGCTGTCAAAAGAATGCCTCCTGGGTTCAAATGAGCAGTAATAGAAATCGTTTGTTCTAGAGTCAAACTGTGGCCGACACAAAACCGTTTTTCAGCAATTGAGTCAATAACGTTTTATCTTTCTCAAGGGTTCAAAATGAGCTAACCGCTGTTATATTATTGCATTACAACAATACAACTTTGAAAAATGATGTGGGTGTAATAAGGGGCATCATAGCTTTGCCTCATACTTTTTGTATTCCTTTTTAAGGCCTATTTTTGCTTTATTCCAAATTGTATGACCTTTGGGCAGTTGGGATGTTTTGATAGCGCTGTTCTGAAAATCTAGATCACTTTTGCTGTTGCGAAACATGATTAACAGTTCAGTTTTTATGAATAACAGCAGCGTGAATGAAAGCGATGTATGTTCGTAATCTTTGCCTTCACATCAACTTGTTTATACTCTTATTTTTTTTTGTACTTTGTTGCAAGCCATTTGAACAATAAATGTGCAAACCAGCAGCACATGTGGAGTGTGTTGTATGACAAACTTTTTTTTTTTTTTTTTAATAAATACAGCGTGCACAATGGCCGTGTCAGACATTCACCATGAACCCAGACGTTTTATGCCTTCGGAAGTAGTATCAAACACAGTTTTACACTGCTTAGGTCAACTTAATACCCCCATTCTGTTTTGATGGCTGTTCATGCAGAACAGCAACATGGGAAAATAGCTTCATTTCCAGGCAGTGTGCAAAGAGGACTGTCTTCACGTTTCCCCCCTCGTCTTTGTCAACTAACGTGTTTTCTTCTGCTCCTCTACCTCCTGCTACCTACCGCCTTTTCCCCCTGTTCTCCCCCATTTCACCCTTCCCTCTTCATACCCTCTATTACCTCTTCCCGTAGAACTCAAAGTCTCGCGACGTGGAGCTGATGGAGAAAAGCAACGGGGCGCCGCTCATCGGCGGACACTTGGACATGATGCCGTCTTTGGAGAGTTGGAAATAAAACGCGCACACACATGCACAAAGGCCTCAAGAATGAAGAGACGCAGAAATTGACATCATAACTTGTACGTGACAGTTGGCGTGGTCTGGGGCTCATTTCCTGTTTTGCAACCTGCCAGCTACAATCGAACATTTGGAAATACTGGAGCGCTGCCTGCATGATGGATGGTGTCGCAACAGAGCCGCTGCAAATCTTTTATTTTTTTTAATTTTTTTTTTTTTTTTTTTTGGTCACAGTTGTGAGCTCTTCAGCAAACTTTCCATTTTGCCGAGAGGAGGGCACATAAGTAATAAACCAGCAATATGAGTTCAGAAGTAATACATTTATTCAGCTTTTCTTATGCCGTCTACCATCTCTAAAGTACTCTGAATTTTATGTTTATAATGCTTTTGTTTGTAGCCAGAAAGTGGTACCTCAAAATTCAATGACATTTAACACTTCATTAGCTGACCAAGTTGAGTAGAAGTAGACAGATTTAGTTTTGAAAACATTTCCACTGTGACTTTTATACAATCATGGCCAACATTTTAGGCAGTGACTAAAAAATTTTGCATTTCACTAACTTTTCTGCTTCAACATTAAAAAAAAAAAAAAATTAACTGACTAAAAATTGACTTTCACTGGAAACTAAATTAGATTTGTGCAAAAAGTCTGGCAAATACTTGCTATCAGTGCAACACATCTGAGGAAAATGACAAAGTTGGGAAAATGAAATTTGTACAAAAAGTGGTAAAATGTCAAAAATATTTTGATATTATAGATGGTTTCTTAATCCCGTGGGGGGAATTCATGAATTTGGGAAAATACGTCAATTGGTAGGTAAAGACACTTAAAAATTCATTTATTAACGATCAAATTCGGTGGCACGGTGGACTACTGGATTGGTTCGCACATCTGCCTCACAGTTCAAACCCCGACCCCGCCTGTGTGGAGTTTGCATGTTCATTTGCATTGCATTTGTGCAAAATGCCAAAATTCTGGGAAAATAATTGTGATAAGTTGGGCAAGATATCTAAAATTTGTGCAAAAATTAAGTGAAAAAAGGTTTCTTGTTCATACAGTCGGGAAAAGTTCAGTCTGCACAAGAAGTCATAATATATGTAATTTTGCAAAATGTACAATGTTGCTTCTTCTGAAATTTGCTGACGAATACCAATGTTTATATTATTTAACTGTTAGCAGCAAATATGTAGAGAAACAAAGTGAAGCAGAAAATGTTAGTGATAATTGGACTGCGCTGCCAAAACTTTTTTGTCCAGTAAAGATTCGCGCGAGCGTATAGCTCTGCATTTACTAGACTGACTTTTTGTTGTTGGGCGAGTGAGTGAGCGAGCGAAACATCACACTAACGTAGTTCAAAGTATTTATGACGACATCGAGGATGTAAATACAGTCTGTACAGTGCAGCATTTAGGGCACTTCCGGAAACTGATTGGGATCATTCTGTGTACATTTTTGTTTTGTTTAGTTTTTTTAAAACATGACTGACGATGATGTCATTAAATTTCTTTCCATTCCAGAGATGTCACATGTCCTTTGTTTAGGTCAACATGAGGCGTCTTCCTCTTGGTGGTTTCGTCGTCACGTCCTCTTATTTACTCGCTTGCTTGTGCTTAATATTTCCTCCTGTCCCCCCTCCCTCCTGCTTCTTTCCTTTTATCCTCCACCGACTTCCTCCCGGTGAGTCCTCCGGACAGTCTTCAGCTACCCGGCACCCGGAATCTGTTTTGTTGTGACGTGACCCTGCGCGTTTTCGGGTCGTACAGCGGCTTCATCATCTTCTTGCGCTTCCTAATGCGCATGGCCCTCCTGAGCGGAGCCAGAGCTCTCCCCATGAGTGACGACCTCTGCCGGAGCATGGAGCCTTTGGAGGAGGAGCCGCCCATCAACCGTGTGACCTACTGGAAACATGGCAAGTAGTATTCCAAGAAATAAAACCTTGTTTGATCGACACTCTCTGCAAGTGATTTATTTGATGCTAAAGAAATTAAATTGGAGTACCCACGCTCACGACCCGAAGGCAAGTTGACTTCCTGATTGTCACTGCGTTGTGTGACGTTTTCTGCTATGATCATGTTCGCCTCACTCCCTGTGCTTCTTTTTCAGGCTTGGTTTGTGCTTTGCCATCCAACTGAGTTATCATAAACATGGAGCAAAGAATCCATTTGATATTGCTGCTTAAATCTGCGTTGGGTAAAGTTACAGTTGCATGACAGCAGTGTGCAAAAACCTGAAAAGAAACACAGTGAGTGTGACAAACCTTGATCTACAAAATCCTGAAAAAGAAGCACAGAGGGAGTGTGACAGTTTAATACACAAAAGTCTGAAAAAGAAGCACTGAGCGAGTGTGAGACTGCTACACAGAAGCCTGAAAATGAAGCAAAAAGTCCGTGTTCTAGCGGTATGCTCCACAAAGGCCTGAAAAAGAAGCACTGTGTGACCGAAGCGTTCCTCAAAAAGCCTGCAAAAAGAAGCACAGAGTGAGTGTGACAAAGTGTTCCTCAAAAAGCCTGAAATAGAACAACAGAGTGCAATTGGGATAAAGTGTTCCTCAAAAAGCCTGAAATAGAACAACAGAGTGCAATTGTGATAAAGCTCGACAGTGGTGTGATGCACAAAAGCCTGAAAAAGAAGCCTGGTGTGAGAGTGTGATGAAGCGTGACAGCAGTGTCAGGGCTCTAGGCGAACTGGTTGCACCGGTGTGCCCAACTTTTTATTTTTATTGTTTCCTCTTCTTTTTTTCTTCTTGGTTGCACTAGCAGAAAAGTTAGGTGCACCCAAATTTTCAACCGCATCGCAGTTTGTATTATCTGTCTCCTGAGAGAACTCTCCTTCACTTCCTCTGGTCTATGTTTATTCTGCGACACACCATGTCACCCAAACAGCACAGTGATTACTTGTCACCTGTTTAAATAAGCTGATTTACTGTTTACACCTGTGTTGCTAATTAGAGGAGAAAAAACACCTTGTTTGGACATGTGCCTGTGCTGTAAAATGATTTTCAATCTCTTCTAGGGGCACCATCATTTAATTCCAGAATTGTTTCATGAGTTTTTTTTTTTCATAATTCTGTTGAACCACAATTAAAACGCAATGTCTGATTTTCTTTGGTACATTTTCATTATTTTTTATCTATTATTGAAGTTATTTCTGTTACTGCTGTAGGTTTTGTCTTTCTTTAATTTTTGTCAATTTTTGTCCACGTGCGTGTAAAGCCAGTCTAGGATATAGACTCGTCAATTGGGGCATTTGTAAGTCAAGGTACTGCTGCGGGGTTTGAGGTCCGTCACAATACTTATGTCCAGTCAGTGTAGAAAAATAAGGTAGATCCAATATCTGTTACATGTCGCCACTGCAAACTAACCACAATAATAAACACATGGTTAAATTGACACTTCTCTGTCAATCAAAATAATCATTTTTTGGGGGGTCATTTTTGATGCACCGCTTGTGTGAATTGTCAGGTGTGCCTAAAGAACAGGATTTTAATTATTTAAACTACAGTAGACACTGCAGTCATACAAAAAGAGGAATACAATGTTACAACTACACAAGAGCTCATGGATAGACGCCTGTCACAAATAATAAACTTAATGTTTTTTTTGGGGTTTTTTTTGTCATCGTTGTTTTACCTTGAGCATAGTTGAAGTATGCGATGTCCTCTTAAATCCACTGTGACTTCAACATGTCTGCTCCTTATTAGACTCATTTAATTATACTCTTTTGTAACGGACCTACTTAAAAAAAAAATATTTTTAAAAGCGAAATAGGGCCAAACAGGTTGTGGTGCATTCTTTTTTGCTTGAACACTCCCCTTTGTTAAGATGCTTTCGAAGCTCCACTACAAATCATTATGACTGAATGTTCACTTACTGTATAACAACATGACTAATGTACTGGCTTTTATACTGCAGCAAAAAAATACAAAATAATAATCAAAGCTGCAACATTTCTGATGGTGGTTTAAATGCATGTATAATTCTCACCAACATTTTGTTTGGGACTACTTTTGGTGGTTTTGAAGGGTGCCACCGTGTGGTAGCAAGTGGAGCTGCTGAAATGGAAGGACTACCTGAACTCATCAAACATGAAACATTAGGCTTTAGTCGGTTTGCCCTGTTGTTATGTTTTTTTTTGTATCGTATGAATCTAATGGTTTATATATATTTTTTTTATTAATTGGAAATTGTTGGTATGGGTAACAAATTGGAGAAATTGCTATATTCAGGTATTTGTATGAATAGCTTATTGATACATTTGACTTATATTTATTAAGCATGTCATGTTTACACATTTTCTTGTCATTTTATTTATCTGCAATATATATTATTGTGGTTGTCAATGTCATTTACGTTCTTGGTGAAAGAATTGTGTGTGTGTGGGATAAAAAGCTATGAAAATTGGCCTTGTCATGGAAAATATTTCGATTGATCTTTAATGTACTGTATTATATAGTTTTCGTTCATTTTATTCATTGCGTTTTATTATTAATTTAAACGTTTTTTAATGATTGATTGCACCTGAGCAATGTTGACCAAAATTTTTTAAATTATTATTATTTTGTTTGATTGTATTTAACCATTACTGAAAAATTCCATCAACCGTGCATTTACTTAAAATGTTAATTATTTCCTCGTATTTCTAAGACGTATACATTTTTGTTTGCAGTGTATGTCATTTTTAAAAAACATTTTTGTAATGAAGCAGTGTTGACCAACAAGTTTTATTTTATGCATTTTTTTTTTTAACCCCATGGAGAGGGCAAGTTTTCCTCATGTCATTTAATAAATAGCTATATTGTATGCCCCCCCCCCCCCCCCCTCTTTTTCAATAATTCAGTGTATTTTTAATGAACTCGCCCGGGCAATAGCGGGTGGGGGCTGTGAGAGAAATGGATTGTCCGTGTGACGATTCACTCTTGTGCCTGTTTACATCAGCAGATCCTCCTCCTCCTCCTCCATCGTCCATCCCTTCTCAGCCCTCCATCCTCCCTCCTCCTCCTCTTCTTCCTACCGGTGCTCCGTCCCCCTCAGTGCGGCCATGGTGGACTCCGGACCCGGCGAGCCCACGACGACGACCACGTCGACGACGAGGAAGTCCTTCTCGGTACCGGAGATCCCCCCTCTGGACCGGTGCGACTTCAACCGGGCCAAGATCCGCGCCAGCGTGCGTTGGCTGCTGTGCAAGTCTTACGGCTGTGCAGGTAAGAGCATCCACGGGTGGGGGCTCCATCACTACATGCGTGCGTGCTTGGGTGGGGCGCTCGGTGGATAATGGATGATAGATTTGTGTGTGCGCGTGTATCCTTCCTTGCTGGGGGTCGTCGTCGTCCATCATCCACACAACCCCACGCGTGGGTTGTGTGGATGCTGCATCATATCAGTGCAACAAAAGACTTTATAGCGCTGCATCCGAACTGCAAAGCGGTGCTGAACGGCGTGGAAGTGGGTCAGCACGCTGCAGAATATCGGTGTCAGTGTGACTCGCCGTTGCCGTTATTGTTGTTGGGGAACAAAAGAGAGGAAAAAAAAAAAGTGCAACGTTGCGTTGGCGATGCTTGACTTTATTGGTCTTTTGCGGTGGTTGGGTGGCTGACGTCATCACACGGTCATCGTGTCCCTGTCTAATCAGTCTGTTTGCTGCATACACTTGACACTCGATTTGGTGCCCACGGGGACAACTTTAAAATATTATTGTATTTTATTCATATATTGTTTTTATCAGAAAACAAACAAAAAAAGTGTGTCATGATATGCTGTATGTATTTAGCATATATGCGGTATAACAATACAAGGTGCAGCTGATGTTTGAACACAAACGGTGCAGCAACACATTCAGACAGTCACTATAACAGGACTCACAGTCATGTATTCTTTATCCTCTGTGAGGAGCTGAGACGTCCGGACTGTACAGACATCAATGTGCAGTATTTCCGTCTCATACTGCCCCCAGGTGGCCAAGTCGGGCACAACAAAGAGCAGCACAATGGCCCCCATCCGTGTGTGTGAGAGAGGCACACACCGTTATGAAATTGAAATGGAAATAAATGAATTTCCATTCATTTCAATAATGGAAGAGGATTTGACATACGGGTGATTAAACCTCAAGGCACCACTGCATAAGAAAACAAAAGATTGTCCAAAAAAAAAAAATCAAAAAATGATCCTCATAACCACATTGCCGGTAACACTTCATTGTTCAGTCACTCTCCATACTGTGTTTTTACATTTTTATGTCTTAAAAGTATTTTCTGTCAAATCTGTTGCCGTACAAGAGCGTCTCCAACGACCGGGGACAAATTCCTTGTTTGTTTGTTTTTGGACATACTTGACAAATTAAGATGATTCTGATTCTTAAATAATGATTCAATTCAAATGTATGGTGCATAAAAGTGGATTTTGCGCCTAAATAAATGTTTAAAATCTAACTATTCCTAAAGATGAAATGCAAAGCGATACAACTGAACTCTACTTACTGTATATAGTGCACTCAATTAAAAAAAAAAAGTGTAAACCACATTCAGCATTTATAAGCCTTGCTTCATCCAAAGTCTTTTTCGAACAGCTACTATTTATTTCACTTTTTTTTTTTTTTTTTTTTTTTTTAAACCTATCACACTTTGAGAATCACTGGTATATATTGATGACCAAATCCTTTAAAAAAAAAAAAAAAAAAAAAAATTACACCTTGAAAAGCTCGGGTGTCATGTCGGTTTCCATTGATGCATTGTCAACTTATCGTCATGCTTGTGGTGCACGAGGAGAGCGAGAGAAGCTCTCGGCGGGGAGGCTTCGTGCGGAAATTGCCCACCGGGTGCCTTTTAATAGATGCAAATGAGGAAACGCGGCTCAAAGCGAGCACACACGGCAGTCGAGGCTTATTCAAGCAGACGTGGCCGAAGGATGACGCCAAAAAGTCACTTGATGAAGGCAATCTTTTTCTTCCTTTTAGCCGTCAAGTTATTCAAGCCTTCTGTCATCTTGACGTTGTTTGTGTTTAAATACGCAAGATGTGAAGGATTCTAACACCTAAAATTATGATGGGGTCACAATACACAATTTCACACTTACTAATCACTGCTCGAGAATGAACAGATTAGTCGACTAGTCGACTATAGAGTTCTTCGTCTCCATCTATTCTATTGCTATTACTTTTAGAGCTTGAACAGATTAGTCACTGAGTCGACTATATATTTCTTCTTCTTCTAAACTATTCCTATTACTTTTAGAGCTTGAGCAGATTAGTCGACTAGTTGACTATACTAGTCTTCTTCTAATGATTATTTTTGTTTGGAGCCTGGCTACGAAGTAATTTCTTACAACACACTGTGACCAGCTCGTTTGAGAGAAACCTACATAGCTGTCCCACTAATTACAACAACTCCATTCAGCGTAATGGTGCCTCGTATTCGTTTTGATTTATTTCGATGGCAGTTCGTCAAAATATGTCTAGGTGAAACTGCTGTGTGGTGCAAAAAAAATGTTGGGGACTGTACTGTAATGAAAATAGAGTAGTGCCTTCAGATAAGAGTTTAATTTGTTCTGTGACCACATCTGAACTCAAGACAAATCATCTTTTCTTATTGAATTGAATGAAATGCCATTAAACCATTCCAGCCTCCCCCCCAAAAACGTTTATTATATATTTTTTTGTTGTTGTTGAAAAAAAAAAACCCACACTATAATATTATACTTTAGAAAAGTGTACAGTAATGACAATCAAATACAATTCAAAAGAAATAAACAGTTTTTGTCACACTTGAGTTGTGCTGCTCTTTCTGGTGTGTGCACCTCGGCCACCTGGAGGCAGTATACAGTTTATTTAGCTGTCTTAACTCTCAGCCCGTCAGTACGGCACTAATATTAGTCCTTCGCAAAGGACAAAGAATATATAGCTGCGAGTGTCGTTAAAAGGTCTGGTTACATGTGTGTGTCATAGTGGCTTTTTCGTGACGCTGCTCTTACACGAATATAGCTTTACGAAGCAATGCTTTACTTTCTGTACCATTTCCTACTGGAGAAGCAGGCAAAGCTAACATGGTCCAGAGATGCTTTGGCCCCATTGTGCCGCTACAAGATGAGCGCAGCATTATGTTAATCGGGTTAGCGGGGGCTCGCGCTGCTAACTCTGCAGTCTCATCGCCTCCGTCGACACCGCAGGGAAACGACGACGACTTGCCTTTTCTGTCGTTTCCATAGTGACGACGTTCCCATTTCCTGTGAGAAGATTTAACCCCAAACCCACTGCAGTGATTGCGTTGATAACGCTTGTTGCTGTTGATTGACGGGGAGGAGGATTTACTGTATATAAGAAAAGAAGACGTGGCACATCTACACAGTCTTAAATGTTCATAGACATGGAGGAAGGGATGGAGGGATGGAGACTTCCCTCCGGTCTTCCCGACAGCCCGAGCATCCTTTCCGGAGACTGCGACAGTCGAATGTGGGTCACTGTTTCGGTGGCGTCTCGCTCGTCAAGTCTTTGCCGTCGTCTTTGTGAATTGCGTGACCCGGTCCTCGCTCAGCTGAGCTGTTCATGCGGAAGACAACATTATCGTCTCGCAGGGCGTTACGAAACATTCACTGAGGAAAAGGTTTCTCCCTTGGCATTAGGACTTGGTATAGGCTTTCAGCGTTAGGCGGAATGGTTACGCTTATGTATTAACTTTTGCCACATGACCGTTATGTAAGGTACAGTAATCCCCGACACATTTGCAGTTCACTATTCACAAATTCAACTATTTTCCCATTTTTAACCTGTCCTCCATTAACCATAACTGGTCCAAGGAGAAGTATGTTGAAGTGATACATCTGGATGAAGAAACAAGCTTTGTATGGTGGAGAGGATCTTATTTTAACCTGGGTTGTTGCGGAGAGTCTTCACCACACTTACTGTGCATTTTTTCTCTCTATCTAATCATCTGTCAGATGTTTATTTTTAAGGGTAAAGTTGTAACTGTTTTGGTATCATAATTGTGGTTTAAAGCAAGGGTGTCAAACCCTTTTTAGTTCGCGGGCCACATTCACCCCAATTTGAGCTGAAGTGGGCCGGAGGAGAATATTTGTGGCTTAAAAATCCCAAAATAATAATTATGCAAAATGTTCCCCGTTGTTTTGGCACAAATAATTAATTACTAGTACATTATGAAAATATTCACAACATTCTTGTTGCAAAGTTTTCTGCAAATCATATGAGCATCTTTCTCATATGAGCAGCCTGAACAGTTTTATGGATCAGTGAGCGTGACCATTCAGTTATCCATTCTTTGTAAATACTGCATATACATAAAATTACAAGTTGTGGCAGTGCATGGGGAAAAAAAAAAAAAAAAAAAAAAGGTTCCACTAACCTCTTTAGAACAGAAGCTTTTGTTTGAAATTTTGTAACATTCAATATCTTAAAATATTTCTACTTCTGTATTTTCACAGAACTGTAGTGCAAAGATGGCACAGCATTTTATCTCAGTGTGCTCCTGAAAGTTGGCATCATTTGGCCTTCGCAAGTGCATCAGTTATTTGAGTATCGTCAGTGCGCCCTCCAGTGGACAAAATTAGCAAGAACTGTTACTTTTATTGAAACATGGCAGTGAATGTGTTCTCCTTCCCCGAGGGCCGGATTGGACCCCTTGACGGGCCAGTTGTGGTCTGTGGGCCGTATATTTGACACCTCTGGTTTAAATTATTGATATTGGTCATTTAAATTTTTTTTAGGGGGGTGTCAATTGCTCGGTTTGTTGTTGTTGCTATTCACAGCTGGGCTCAGACCTGTACAGTATTCTAAATATTGTTTTGGTTTCACCTTCTTCTCGTTCGACTGGCTGACTTTTTGTATCTACGCGTCTACTTTTCTCGCGTG
This sequence comes from Phycodurus eques, assembly GCF_024500275.1. Classification (NCBI taxonomy): domain Eukaryota; kingdom Metazoa; phylum Chordata; class Actinopteri; order Syngnathiformes; family Syngnathidae; genus Phycodurus; species Phycodurus eques. Next base: position 25,610,702 of record NC_084530.1, read on the forward strand.
CGTCCGCAGAAAACGTGCCGGTGGAGTTGCGGGAGCCGCTCTACAAGGACCAGTATGACCAAGAGCACCTCAAGCCGGCCGTCTCCAAGCTGCTCCTCTCCCCGGAGATCTACTGCCGTGCTCAGGCCTTGCTGCTCCAGGCCCGCGGGGCCCCCGCCTCGGCTTCGCAGGACGCCCCCTCCGACAACTGCGCCCTGCTCCAGTTCCTCACCAAGAAAGGTGTGGCCCCGCATGTCCGGGATGTGGGCGTCAGAGAGGACGACCTCAGCTGCACCCCCATCAAGATGGTAGGACGTTTGGTCAACGTTGTAAAGACACTTCATTAGGCACACCGGCACTCTCTCGCCAGAGCGAGCACGCCGACGAACTCTTGCGAGGGACACGAGTCTCAACTTGGGGCTAAGCGTAGAAGAACGCGACGTCGCTACTTAGCAGACGTTGTTATATGGACCAATCAGAGCCAAGGGAAAATGAGCGATCCAATGAGAGCAAAGCTCATTTACATGTCGCATTATAATGAGAAATCCGGCCAGTGCCAGGTGGGATAGACCAACGGGAATGGCTTGCAAAAGGACATTTTATTATTCTATCTCCAACCAAAATGATCACGCAAACCTGATAAAAGGACATCAAATGATGATCAAGATAAAACAGAAAAACAGTGATGGAAGGGGATCTTTTAACAGCTCACAGATTGAAATCCACTGCAGCACATCCGCGCTAATAAGCATTGTGACATGCTGACACTGTCGCGCAAAAACTCAACATTACTATCTTTACAAAGGCAGAATTTCTCTTGTATTGTGGAGGTGTACCTTAATGTTATGGCTCATAACGGATGAACTACTTGTCAATGTCATATTTTCTTGTATTTTGGTGGCCGACGGCTGCAGAAAGCCCACCTGGCCTTGATGGACTCGCTGATGTCGCTGGCCGCCAGGGAGATCGTGGACCGGGTGAAAATGGCGGCCGAGGCTGAGCACATGGGCGTCGGGTCTCCGTGGGAGAACGCGGTGCTCTTCTGGGTCAACAGGGTGAGTCGGCCATGTTGCTCCTCCGTCACGCCGTGCTGCCAAGTTAACGGTTATTTTATAATTCAATTTTAATACAATGGGAAAATCTTTCTGAATATTGCCAAGCCTCATTTCAACCTTCCAGTGTTTGTATTGACATGAGGCTTACTCGGCTGATACATTGGGCGAGAGACGGGGCACACCCTGGACCGGACAGCCAATCGCAGGGCATTAAATACAACAACAGTCACACAAATGCAGACCTCTGCCAAGGCGAAACACAAGCAAACGTGTCCGTCCAAACCAAGACAATCTGGGTGGTGTTTTTACACTCCAGTCCTATAGGTGGCGGTAATGCACATTACAAAATGGGTACAAATGCAAGGCATAGCAAACTTGTTATTTATTTATTTTTTAATTTTTTTATTACTGCAGGTCTATCTACTGGACCTAGTCTGCCACGAATAAACTGTTACGTTGATTAAATTCTTAACGATAGAAACATTTTAGACCCCAACAAAACCACTGTGAGATTATGCGCAGTTTGACCATTATCACTGCGCTTAAATATAGGAAATAAAATAAAAAAAACTGCTTAAATAATGATTCCATTCAAATATATTGCAAATGAAAGTCAAATGTAAATTTTACCAATAGATGTTTAAAAAAAAATGTAAAGATTAAATGCAGAATTGCAAACGTTTCAAGGCAAAAAGTTAAATACAACCGAAATGTACTTTGTCAGTGATTCTTTCATGCGCCACAAGTGAGTATCTGGGGATTGCACTGATGTGCTCTGATGTATCAACCACTCAACATGTCCTATAATTGTCACTTCATTGTCTTTAAAGTTGAACCAGAAGCTGAGAGAGAGCACCGAGGAAGACGAGAGGCCCAAGCAGTCGCAGCCCAGCGCTGACCCCCAGCCCTCTCAGGAAACGGTACGCCACACACACACACACACACACACACACACACGTGTGTGACTTGTGTCAGCCCAGCTTCTAACATCATCATCCTGACTGTGCCTCCCTCCTCGGGCTCATCTCCGTTTGTGGCACCTTGCTCTCCCGCAGGGCCCGCCCACCCGCTGGTACTGGAAGCTGGTCCCCGTAAGTGCGCGCTGTCTCGCTCGTCTCCTCTCGATGTGCATTTGTGTGTGTGTGTGTGTGTGTGTGTGTGTGTGCGTGCGTGCACTCGCCGAGGCTGACGCTGTGCCTGCTGGAAATGCCTCATTATTATTTGTATTTTATATATATATGTGTGTGCATATGTGTCTCGACAGTATGTGTGTGTCTTTTAATTAGCTGCCTGTCATGTCATTTGACCAATGAGAGTGTGTTCATTTGTCCCTCAAAATGTTTCCTGCTCATATTTGTACTCTCTGAAGCCACAATTGCAAGTTCCAGGGACTCGAAGGTCTTGGTTCTAACGGATCAACAACAAATGTCCAAATATTGCAGAATAACGGAACGAACTAACTAATTACAGTGGTTACAAAAAGTCTGCACACCCCTGTTCTAATGCCAGGTTTTTGGGATATAAAAAAATTAGACTAAGATAAATCATTTCAAAACTTTTCCCACCATGAATATAACCTGTACGACTCAATATTTCAATATTCTCAGAGGGGAAGAAAAAATAAACAAGTGAGATAATGTGATTGCACAAGTGTGCACATCCTTTTATAACCCCTATAACGGTATGTGACTGTTTTCAGAATTAACCAATCACGTTCAAACTCATGCATTCCGTTTGTAATGTGAGCAACTACATAAAACGATCGGATTAAACAAAGAATGCCGAATTGTACGTCAATGCCCTGCAGTGTGAGCATAAACTTATAAAGACGCTGAAAGAACTGTTTAAAGGTTGATGTTCTTTTTTTGTGTTCCAAAGTGTAACAATCAATCTGACATTTTCAAAATCTCCGTTGATTATTTTACTTACCCTCCCAGCAGGATTGAAGTTATTATTTTTTTTTTTTTTTGTGTCAATTGAATTAAACAGGTTACAGGTCACATTAATGTTGGAAAAAGTTTTGAAATCATTGATCTTGATCTCACTTTTTTATGTCACCAAAACCTAGCATTTGAACGTGGGTGTGTAGACTTTTTGTATTCACTGTAACTAATGAACTGACCAACGGACCGACCAGATAACTAGAAAATGGATGTCTCTTTTCAGCCATTAAGCAAAAAAAAAAAAAAAAAGTGTTTTGCATGCATGTTAATTCTGTAATTTGATCACTACTCCGTATGATATGCAAAATACATGCTTGTGATAAGACCCTCAATCATCAGTCGGATGCTGGGAAGGAGGAGGGAGGTGAAGCCTCGTCCATGTTGTTTGTCCGCCATCCCCAACCCCCCCACGCCCCCCCTTGTGTGGCAGTGTGACAATATGTTTCAGGGCGGCCCCTTTGTCATTTTTATGCTTGTGTCCCTCTCTCTGCCCCGCCCCCGTCCAGCATGCTATCGCTTTTTGTTTGAAGGAGTCGGGGAACAAACCTCCAGTGGTAACGTATAACAGATCGCTCTTGTCGTCATCCGCGTGTCCCTCCCTAGCAACGCACCCGACCCACCCACAGACTAAATTAACCTCCACCGCATTTAACGCTGAGCTCCAGCTGGAATGAGTTTGATGTCAGTCAGTGTGTGTGCGCTTCTGCTGCATGCGGGACACAAATCCTCACCTAAAGTCAAATTTCTTTTTAGGTTATTGATGTTTGTTGATGCCTGTTTTTGTTTTTTGTTTTTTTGGGCAGGATGAGACCGCACCCTGTGTTTGGTGTGTGCTTATGTTTTATTGATTAAGTAACACACGCTCTCTGGTCACAAAATTAGGTACAATCCATTGCACAATCCTGCGAATGCCAGTCAAGAAACCTATGTTTAATGTGAACGAAAATAATGCTTGATTGTGATTTGATACTGTCAAAGAGGTCCACCAAGGAGGTGTGAGTTATTGTACCGTAATTTCTCGTGTATAATGCGCGTTTGTTTCCCCCCCAAATGGTCAAAAGTCAATAGTGTGCATTATACATAGGTCTTGGAAGAAAAATGGAAAAACCTTTCACGTTTTATAAATGTATGCCGCCACCTAGAGGTTATGAAAAAGCTGTACACTTCCATTACAGTATGCCACCACCACCTAATGGTTATGAAAAAGCTGTAGCCTCAACTTTCATTCCAATATGACAGGGGTACGTACATATGAATGCATATATGTACACTTGTGCTCATAAGTTTACATACCTTGCCAGAATTTGTATTGCCAGTATTGATTTTTAAATATGAACAACAACCATCATTAATTTCTTGATGGTTAGGTTTTGTTTAATGATACTGCTTTTCTGAAATGCTTGACCGTTTAATTTCCATCCCATTAAAATAAAATTAAATCTGTTTCGCCTGGCCCTTCATGTTTTCGTTGAAGAATTGTACCCATTTTACAAATTCTGCCTGGGTAATCAAACATATGAGCACAACTGTGTTTTCTGATTTGCTAAATAAAAGTCGGGCTGTGAATTTCAAAATAAGAGCAAGTAAATAAAAAATAAAAAAAAGTAGTACCTGTTCAAATAAAGTGCTTCAGAATAATTCGTAAAAAAAAAAACTAACAAAATACAGATAATACTTAATGTTTTGATCATATGGGTAGAAGCAAACTCATGCACTGTAAAAATGCATTATCCACAATTTTGAGGTCAACTTTGGGGGTGCGTATCATACATGGGTGCACATTATACACGAGAAATTACTATATATCCTTGCTTGAGTCTGAGCGGGCCAATCTGGCCGATCTACGTTGCCATCCTCACCTAAGGTCACGAGCTGTGGGTTCTGACCAAAAGAACAAGATCGCGGGAATGAGATTCCTCCGCAGGGTGTCCGGGCTCTCCCTTCATCCTAGAGGAAAGTCTGGGCTTCCCTTCTTAAGGGGCTGGCCCCGCGACCCAACCCTGATTAAGCGGAAGACAATGGATGGATGGATGGAATTAATATATTTACTATACAGTGTCTAATCAAAGTGGAACATTTCTTTCTTTGCAGACATTTTGATGCAGCTCTTGTGTTGGTTCTTATGAGATTGTGCAAGCGTACCTAATGACGTGGCCAGTGAGGGTATATTGTCTTGATTAATTTTTCTGTGGGCTTTTTCTTGTTGTGGCTTCACAGCTTGACTTGATTTTTAAATTATTATTATTATTTTTTAAATCACGTGAGGAGGACCCACACCTCTTCTACTGTAAGTCTTAATCTCCTCATGTAGATGGTCCGTCTTCAGTATGCTCTCTGCTCTTATTCTCCATTAGATCCGCTACAGGAAGGACAAAGTGCAGTCCAAGCTGACTCCCACCTTCCCTCTGGTCACCGCGGTCAAAGATCTGTCTAATGGCTGCGCTATAGCTGCTGTGCTGCACTTCTACTGCCCCGGCTTGATACCCCTAGAGGGTACACACACACACACACACACGCCGTCATCAAATATTGATATTTACCTTCGGACACGTCAATAATCAACCCGTACTGCACCTATTATTTTCTGCCAGATGTATGTCTGAAGGACACCATGTCAGTGGCCGACAGTCTTTATAACCTGCAGCTGATTGAAGAGTTTTGTGAGAGCAGTTTGCAGAGCTGCTGCCTTCTTCCCCTGGAGGACCTTCTCTATGCGCCGCCTCTTCTGCATGTAAGCCCCATCGCCTTTTAAATGTACTCGTCATCTTGCATCATTCATACTGTATGTGGACAACAAGTAGCCCACCGTGCCTCACCGTAAGACAGGAGAACCACATGATTTCTCTGAATGCCAATCATGAAAAAGTTGAAGGAAAAATAATGGCGAACAAGCAAATTGTCCGGTTGCCAAATGTTATTACAACAAATTACAAAAACATTTGAATACTAAACAAAAGCGGTATTGCTGCGTTTTGTGCATACATTGCTTGGTGCATGTATTTCACAGTCAGGCACCTTGTTGGGCAGCTATTCCCAGCTAGTTTTGTTTTGTTCACTGCAATTATTATAATCATTGTTTTTCATTGTTTACATGTGTTTAAATGTTGCATGATTATTTTCTGCTCCAGGAACGCAAAATAATAAGTTTAGTGCACGTTGTAGAAAAGACAAAAGGCCGCGCTCCACCCAAGGCTCGGTGAAATGCGTTATTTCCGTGTCGTCATTTCCGGTACATCAGTTACGGTGGTCCACCATAATGAATCGGGCATTCGCTAAAAAAAAAATAAAAAATCTAATACTCAAGAATACATCAGGATGTTAGAGAAGCTCAACATTTTGTCATCTCCTTGGCCGAAAATGACTTTAAAAAAAAATAAAAAAATAAAATAACAATAGTTACAAACTGCAAACGGTTATCATCACACTTTCTCCTTCAATGGTGCTGCACATTCTGGTGTGCTTGCCTTGGTGTCGTTCTTCGCAGAGGATAAAGAATATATGCCTGTAAATATTGTTATATTATCTGACACGCGTGTTGCCGCAATAGTTGTGTTCAGATGGAGTATCTGTTGCTTGAAGGGTAACAACACAGCCACATAGATGCATTTTTTTTTTTTTTGCCTGTGTGGCTATGGTGTTTCCCATTGTATGTTAACATTAAGCTAGCAGAGGCTATGTACTGTAGTTGTCTTAAATACACGTGTCATTTTCTTCGTTTTATTTGTAGTGTGATAATCCCCTTCAGATAAGAGTGGCATTAAACAGCTTGAAGACTGTTTTTCTTTTTGAAGAATATTTAATTGTAGCCATTTGAATTATAGGAAGTGAGGTGAGTTACCTCCCACCATACAGCACTCGTATCTCAAGTTTGCTATCACAAGTCAAAGCAAAAAAAAATCCGCCAATCGACGGCTCCTACCTTGAAAAACTCCCAGTTGGGTAATTTGTATCTGAAGACACCACTGTGTATTAGACATAACATGCAGTGGTTATAAAAAGTCTACCCACCCCTGTTGAAATTTCAGGGTTTTGTGATGTAAAAAAACGAAACCAAGATAAATCATTTCAAAACTTGGCTTTTTTTTCCCTCCTCAGCTGAACATCATGAGCTTCGTCGCTGAGCTGCTGGAGTGCTTCGAGATTAAGAAGCCTGATTTTGTGCAACCCATACAAACCATTGACCTCACAGGTGAGTTTTGGGCTGTATAATTCACATTTCCATTGTGATTCAGTCCAGTTCCAATGCTGATCCGGTTTATGTTTCCTTTAGAAAACAGTAGTTGGATCAGTTATGTAAATAGCAGGATGGCAAAAAAAAAAAATCTAAAATCACAGCTCCCTTATTTTGTAGCGCGCCAAACTGAATCGAACTGTATTGCTTGGTGGCAAATAGCCTTCATATAGAGTTTCTGATAAGCTGCGCCTCTTTCATGTGTTTCAGATGTCTCAGGATTAGTGTTCTGTACCAGTCCTGTCAGCGGGAACAGCAACAGGTAGAAAGCAATGTTGTTTCAGACCAGAATACCATCAACCGTGGTGTCACCAACACTTTCTATCTGCCACTGTTCCAGCGGGTCTCCTTTGTTCGTCTTCAAACAACCTTTTGTGACCGTCCCCTCCCTAGTATCACCGGGTAAGAGACACACAAAAATATTTGGACACACCTTGTTTTCAATTAGCGTCTGGACTACAGTGTTCCCTTTTTCTGTACATTTTAGGCTTGCAGTGTTTTATGTGTTGAAATATGTTTACAGTGTGTTTAAAAAGGGTGTTGCAACAAAATTTGAATGTGTTTAAAGCATGTGGGAGGGGTAAAACTATGATTTTTGTTGTTGTTTTTTTGTCTCTCTGACTCTGTAACTTATCACCCGCGATGAACCAGGGTCCACTGTAGTCCTCATAGTAGTAGTCAACATCTTAGTCAGAGATGTTGGACAGTCCCAAGAGTTTGGTTTGGGGATGACATTTTCCTGTTCCCAGTGCACAATGCATGGTCCATTCAGGCATGCTTGCATGAGTTTGGTTTGGAAGAGCTGGAGACACACTCCAGAATCTTGGAGAAAGTCTTCCCAGAATAGTGGAGGCTGTTATAGCTGCAAAGGGGGCACGGCTCCATATTTGCTTCTATTTTCACAACTAACTTTGTGATTATGTGTTGTTCCAGAAAACAAAAGCTGGACAAAGAAACAAATCAGGTATTACACTTGCTGGGTGTGTTTTTCTTTAGTCAATGTGCTGTTGTGTTCATACTTTGCCTTAATTTTCTAAACCGTCTTACTTTGGCTTCTGTGGTCTCACTGCACTCACATCTCCACTCCCCCGCCACCACCACCGTCATCCGCCCTCCTGCAGTCGTCCTCTGTCCGCAGTGACTTTCAGCATCCCATTTGGGCTGGACAGTGATGTTGATATTGTCATGGGCAACCCAATAGATTCTGTCTTTCGCTCTGTCAGCACGGACAGCCTGGGCGCCGGCATCCCCGCGACGACCTCGCTGGCGGGGATGACTCGTGTACCGTACAGCCCTCCCGAGGATCTCAGCCACCTGGTCAGCGCCTCGGCACCATCGCAGCGGACTTCTTGGGGGCCTTACATGCACCCGGCCCCTCTGGGAGAGCTACCCACTGTTGAGGAGGCGCTATATGTGGCTCCTGGTGGTAAGGATCGAAAGAAGGAAAGGACTGAAGAGAAAGGCGGGAAGGTAGTTTTGGCAGCGAGACCAGAACCCCGGTTATGTCCCGAGGGCGCCCCTGCTGGTTTCTTCCTGCACTCCTCATTGGAGGACAATCCTCAGCTCAGTAGCTCTGCCCCGTGCCGCTCGGGAGTCATTTACCGACCGGTGGGTGGAGAGGCAAGTAGCAACGGCGGTAGAGGTGAGAGGAAAGAGAGGCCATCGCGGGCAACCGATATGTCACGTGACGATGACTCTGTCTTGCGAGACGGCAGCGTTGACTCATCTGAAGCGTCTGACGACACCCCAAGAAATGCCCCTGGTAATATGCGACCCAGTAAAAGTAATCAGGGACACCACAGCGGCAACAACAGCCCACGCATGACAAGCTTTGCAGAGCGACGGGATAACAGAAGAAGACATCCCGTAGCTTCTGGGGAAGACTTCGCCACTACCCCGACACCAACGACCCCGGGAACGCCACAGACTCCCTGCACACCGGCAGGAACTCCGAGCCGAGTGGACAGCCCTGGCCTCAAAGCTCCCGAGCCGGGTTCAGAAGCCTGGGAGCTGGGAGCTCGTCTGGAGGAAAAACGCAAAAGCATCGAAGCCCAAAAGAGACGAATTGAGGCCATCTTCGTCAAGCACAGACAGAGGCTCGGAAAAACAGCTTTCCTTAAAATGAAACGAGAACAAGGAGAGGGTGGGGGAGAGGGAACAGACGAGGATAACCTCTCTCTGGAAGAGCGTCTCACTAACATGGAGGAGCAACTGAAAAAGGAAGAAGACAAGGAAAAGACAGACAAGGAGAAAGCCAAGACATCTGTCTCTAATCCAACCCGGCTGGAGAAGCAGGTCACATTTTCTATTGACAGTAAGAAAGGACAAGAGAATGAAAAAGTGTTGGACAAAGAGAGAGGAGAAGATGGCATCCTTGTGGAGTATAATGAAATCGTCCAGAAACTGAGTGAAGCTTTGCAGTCGCTGCAGAAGGACATGCAGAAACTAACCGAACAGCAGCAGCAGCTTCTGGGCAACCAAAGACCTAGAAGCTCACAAAAAGTCACCCCAAAGTCAAAACCTAAAGGTAACACTAAGACACCGGCGAAAACCCCTCCTCCCACACCCACAAAGACGCCTCCAAGAACTCCGACTAAGAATCCTGGCATGAGCACCAGCAAAGTTTGGATGATTCCCAGAGGTCCCAAAACCTCCTCGGTGTCTTCGCCATCCCGACGGACCCACGCTCTCCCTGCAGCGACTTCGCCAAAAACAATTGTCTCCTCCTCTTGTCCTGCCCCCCGCACCAAGATCCACATCTCGTCTGCCCCCCGCAGTCCCAAACACCAACTGCGAACGCAACCTCATCCACGACCCTCGGAGCTGAAGTTCACCCCTGTCAATCGTGTTTTGAACCCAACTCACACTGTGGATACACTCCCCCATTTGCGCAGAGTGTCGCCCAGCAAGTGTCAAGTGCAGACAACATCGTCCTTCCGCATCGGCGGGCTTCAAACTCCTCAGGAGTTTTCTCAGCCTGCACCGCAACCTGATGATAGCACCTCAGACACAGCGTCCAGCGAGACGCCAACCCAGTTCAGCCTGGAGCTCGAGCAGGACAATGCCGAGGCAGCCGTAGTGCCCTTACCGCATCACTCGAGGGCCACCAGTGGCAGCAGCTCCGGAGCTCCCTCTGAATGCTCTTTTGAGAGCGAGACTTTATCAATTTCTGCCGCATGCAGCACAGGACAGGGCCGAGACAGAGCTGGACTTGCGGAGAAACATTGCAGTATGATTGAGGTGTCACTCTCCTCCCTTGGAGGACCGGAGGGAGGCGGTGATGAACCAACGGATGAGGGGCATGACTTTTCTTCCGACTCCATGAGTGATCAACTCGAATCTGCGGGAGAGCCTGGCATTGTAATCGCTTCTGATACCGCAGAGCAGTTGGATTCAGCCAAAGAAGCTGGAAACTCTTCAGACCCACAAACGGAGTCCAGTGAAGGCCAGGCAAAGGCTGATGCTCTAGAACCACCTGGAGAAAACAATGAGCTTGGAGCAAGAGGGGGGATAGGATTCTTCTTCAAGGTGAGTGCTCACAAAAAAAGTCAGGATCTATGGTCCCCAACGTTTTTTAGCATCATAGACTGATTTCATGTAAAACAATATTTTGATGGACCGGGAAAGGAACAAATAAAATTGAATTCTCAAAAATGCAACTCACCATTGCGCTGAATGTCGACATTGTAAGCCGCTCCAACCTTCTGTCGTCATTGCAAAAAAATGTTACACCGAGTGGATATAGCCATATTTAAAGTAATGTCACTGATATTGTCTCTTAACGCAGCTTTCTTTTTCGTAGAAGTTGTCAGCTCTTCCTCTTCTGTCTCAGTATTTGGCCTTTTTCCCTTTCCAAAGAAGCGCTCCAGAAACGTTATTCATGTGGGGTTACTGTCTTTGACAACCATATCACATTTTTGAGACATCCCACATGTTGCATAGGCTGATTTTCAAAATACAACTTCTTTCAGACTGATGACCAATATTATATTAAATACTTCTTTTTTTAAATTCTCTCTGTGCTGTACTATGCAGCAGTACCATGACCATGGCACAGTGGTTGGGGACCTTGTGTAGATGTTTTGTTTCTTTAAGCAACACTAGTGTTGGAGTGAGGATGGATGGTGCCTTTGTGGTATCTGCAGGGGGATGTAGACAACGAAGAGAAGATGGCTCAGCGGAAAGCTCTCCTTTTGGAGAGGCAGCAGAAGAGAGCTGAGGAGCTGAAAAGGAGGCGACAAGAGCAAGAATGTGACAAAAGGCAAGGACTGTTAGACAAACAATGCCGTGAGTTAGAGCAAGGCAAAAGCCGTTTCCCTCTTTCCTCAGATCGGAATCTTCTGAGAAGACTGCTTCTTCTCCCTCGAGCACACCCCATGCTGGAAACGCCTCCCCGTCTGCCACTCCTCCGGCCACTCCAGCCCGACGTGGAGATTTCACACGAGCCGAGTACGCCCGCCGGCAGCAGCTCCGGATTATGGACGACCTGGACAAGGTGCTGCAGCAGAAATCGACCAACCAGGGACGATCGCCTGTAAGGAAGACGCGCGCACGACCTCGCAGCGTCACCAGGGAGGAAAGCCAGCTATCTCTGAGCCCCGCCAAGAAAGCCACTAGTAATGAAATATCATCAATTGTCATTGAGATTGTTGCAAAGGACTTTTTGACGAATGCTTTTGTTCCTACAGCCCCTAAGATGACCAAGTCTCACTCGTCACTCAACCTGGCAGCTACAGATGTGTCCGGAAACAATGACAGGGATAAGAAAGTCCAAAGGTGCTCATCCCATTTCTGATTACATCAGATGAGAACTTCTCTTATTTCTCCCCTCTTCAACGCCTTGTCTTCACCAAGCAGTACGGTTTGGTCCAGTTCAGAACCATGTTCATCATGAAACCTGTCCATTGCAAATAGTCTTCCAACTCACGCGCAAACCTAATGCAGTGAAGCGCCGTCGACTATTGAAAGATGGATGGCATTGTGAAGTTTCCATTTCTCAACATGCTTGTCTTGGGGGTAGCGCTAATAGTATTACGGTACAGTTTGCTTGAGTACTGCACAGCTTATCACTCTGCTGTGTTTTGGTTATCAGATTGTAACGGTTCAAGTTTATCCTTACATTTATTTTCTATATTTTTGGTCCTCATTAGGGTCCTCCCGATCGGAAGCTAATCGGCCACTGGCCAGCGTGGGGGCGGTAGAGACTGAGTCGGAAGCTAATTGTCAATGAGGGGCAGTGGCGGGTAGATGGGAACCACTGTTTTAAACAGTCACTTTCCGGACATGCCCGATATATTGCTCGATATACTGCTCGGTAGAAATGTGACTTAATGCTGCTGAGACTGCAGACTGTAGCTTCTAGCTCCCGCGTCGCTTCAATTTATGCTCGGATCAGTTTTTTGCTTAATTGATCAGAAAAAAAATTTGACCATCTACTGTAAGTATGTTACTTCAAGCTACGTGTCTCTGATCTGCACCTGACAGCCGACCCGATTCGCCAGGTGGATGCGTGACGCCGAGCAGGCTTGCGAAGCAGAACGGAGACTGGGAAACTGGTTCAAATGGAACTTCGGCTGCCCCAGAATACACAGGTATGGTACATCTCCACACGCGCACACACACACACACACACACACACACATAGTGTGGCTTTTCCAACAACAACACGTGATTTTATGTTTGCCTGATCAGGGCCCAAGCTCTTCAAAGAACCGAGCTTCAAGTCCAATAAGTTCATTATCCACAACGCTCTGTCTCGTTGCTGCTTGGCCGGGAAGGTCAACGAGTCCCAAAAGAAGAAGATTGTTGAGGTACACCCGTGCGCTTGTCTCAAGGCCGTACGACACTACGGAATATGGATAAGGACGCAAATAACGAATAAGCCAGAGTAGTAGACGCCCCTTCCCCCAAAATATTTATAATCGCCTATATTAATAGTTCAAATCGTAAATAGACCACAAGCTAGGATCCCAGTACTTTGTCATTTCAGACTCATCTTACATTAGCCTTCAAAATGAATGGCTGACAGATGACTTGATTTTCAAAGAACAGTGTCATCAGTGTCAACAAGATGTCATTGCAATATGACACCGATTTCTAATGTATAATGATGTCACTCACTAGGCCACGACCCTTAAAGACACACGTCCAACACATGGATAGTACAGTACATAGTCATTACACTTTATAAAACCAGTTTATTTCTTTACATTCTCATTTTTGTGTTTTATTTTATTTTGTTTTGTTTTGCACATTGCTACACGTGCCATTTTTCTTTATTAAAAACAGGGCACAAAAATGTTTTGGGTATTTTTTAGTGGTGCTCCAACCGGTTATCAGCATTTCAATGGGAAAAAAAATATTTGATTTGCGCTTGGTCAAATTAAACTTGTAGTCAAGGTACCATTGTAGGTGAATTGCGAATAAATGGAGCTTCACTGCACGCCATTTTGACTTTTTCTTCCTCCAACCACAGGAGATGGAGAAGAGCCCCGCCAACCACTTCCTCATCCTCTTCCGGGACGCCAGCTGCCAGTTCCGCGGTGTCTACACGGCCAACCCGGATTCGGCCGAACTCGTGCGCTTGACCGGCGTGGGCCCCAAGACGATAAGCTCGGCCCAGGTAGAATCCATGTACAAGTACAGCTCGGACCGGAAGCAGTTCAGCGCCATCCCCTCGAAGACCCTGGGCATGAGCGTGGACGCCTTCACCATCCCCGGACACCTGTGGTATGGCGGCGGGACGGCAGCTGCGGGAGGAGGCGGAGGAGGAGGAGGCAGCAGGAGGGCGAGCGTCACGAAGAAGGCGCTGGCTTCCAAGTGACCCACGCCTCATTTGCATATTGTCGACAAACTTTGTAGGATTAGGCCCTGAGGGTCTTTGCAAGGCAATTCTCAACCCGTTGCGTCTGTCAAACGCTCATAGTTTTTCTCACAGTCAGTGTAAGAAGCCTGTTGCTTTAACAGGATATCCAACACAAGATGGTCCCATTTGGCCTATATTCATCCATCCATCCATTTTTTTCCCTCAGGGTCACAGGTGAGCTGGAGCGTTGGGTGTGACACCCCTGACAACTACTAGAACTATTACTCATAATTTGCTTTTATATAGAGCTTTTCTTCCTACGCAAAGATGCAAATAAACTTTTTTCACAACTAAAATACAGTGGTGCCTTGAGATACGAGTGACTCAGCTTGGGAGGTTTTCAAGATACGAGCTATTGTTCTGACCATTTTTTTGTTTTGACTTGCGAGCGTAAACTTGAGTTGAGTATGGTGCCAGTGAACTCAACTCCACTTTCTTCAAGAGAAGCTGAAGTTTGGCAAAATAGTGAACAAAAAAAACAAGAATTACACATTGTGCGTTTAAAACGCGCAAACTTCATTTCCATAAAAGCAGGCCCCGCTAGCGTAACGCTAACATCAATGGGAAATGCCATTGAAATGCTAATGTTTGACATCGATAGTTGCGGTTTTACAACCCTTTCAGCAATGGATATTGGATCACAAACGCATGTAGAAACATAATATAACGACACTCACAGGCATATATTCTTTATCCTCTACGAAAAATAACTAATATTACCTCAGCTTACTGTGACTGTACTGCCTCCCGGTGGCCAAGGCGGGCACACCAGAAGGAGCAGCGTAATGAATTGGATTGCGGCGTTAAATCATGATGAAACTGTTTAATGGTTTACATTCTATTTAATTATGTTATTACTCTGTTTTTACAAAGTACAACATTATATGTTATTAACAGGCTATTTGTACTTGTTTAAAATTAGCAGGTTTTTTTTGGTTTGTTTTTTGGGGTGGGGGAGCTGGAATCGACGAACATTGTCATCTCAAAGCACCACTGTAGTAACTGAAGGGAATTGTTCTGCATAACTCCCAAAAATGGTTTTCCATTCTCCACTTTCTGCTCTGTGTCAAGTTCCGTTTTGTGAACGTATTACCTTCACGATTCACAAGTATCTGCTTAAAAATTGTCTGCATATTCTGTTTCATGCAGGATTGGATCAGATTGTGGTGGATTCTAAAGGGATGCGATGCAATGCAACAGGCCACCCAAAATCCTTAAAAATCCAAATCTATTTGGAATTTCACCTTTAACAGAAAACTGTGACATTGCACTTTTTTCAAAACAACAATTTCGAATTGATTAATGGCTGGTTACAAGAATGTCATGACCCTAATGAGGACCAAAAAAAAAGTGTTCAAATGGATGGATGGAAGTGAAACGTCCAGTAAGGACATGCTCCTTCTGGATGGCATGTTTTTTTGTTGTTGTTGTTTGTTTTGTTTTTTTTTTTACACACGGCAATCAAGAGCCCTGTTGATTTTAAATGATAGCCTGAAGATGCTGTTGACGTTCCTTTTCAGTGCTTTGCGAGGGCCGCGTCTTTTTTTTTTTTTTTTTTTTTTTTTTAATTGATATTCCAACTCATGGAGAAAGAACTGTACTGATTATAAAGGATGACTGAGAAAGTCCGAGGACAAACTAGCATGGACAAGACGAGATCTTCCATCTTTCAGGGACGTCAGAGCAAGAACACGACTGATTTTGAAGGCTCCAGTATGTGAGAGAGCTGACATTAAAAGTAAGACTATTCTACTTTTGCACTGCTGGTTTGCAACAATCGACAAATGTTTCTCACTGCTAATTCGCGGCAACACAACACACAACTGTCGTTTGACACGTGGTAAGATATTCGGACGAAAGTAGTGGTTACGCTACGTGTCCTCATGAGATTTTGGGTTACGGATCATTTAGTCTTCAATGAAACTAAGAAAGATGTTTTGGGAATGTGGAAGGTACAACATGCAAACGCCACACAGGCACGCCACAGCCCGGATTCGAGCCCTCGACCTCAAAACTGTGAGGCGGATGTGCCAAACCCGATCATTTAATAAGGCGTTATCATTTCAATTACAATTTCATTGTTCTAGCTTTTCATCGCAAAAATTTCCAAGGGCTTAACGGGAACAAATGCACAAATCTCAAAAATATCGCGACAAAGCATCACAACAAATAATGTATAATCTAACAATACATCCATTAAACATCAATATTAAATTCAGCCTCACAAGCCCACAGTTCACAAAAAGAGTTATTTTTTATTCAATGACATGATCAAAACCATAAAATGTTAAATATTTATTAGAAATTGGATTTTTAATTTTAATTACAATAAATCAGTTAACATGTAATTAGGTGAGTGGATTAATTGTTTATTTTTTTATTTGATTTTTTTTTTTGATGGGGCGGGGGAACATCTAAATTAACACACTAAATATTACAGGATTCTTGATAATTACATTCTCTCTGGGCCAAATTTAAAAACAGAGTGGTCTATATGTGGCCCGCGGGCCATATTTTGTCCACCTCCTGCGTTACATGGACAGGAAAGAAATATGCAGGCCGAATTGCATCGATTTAGCCATTGGTCGTCTTCTGCTCCTTCTACAGTTCCTTCAGTGCAACTTCACTTTTTCTACAGATTTCCAATCTGTGGGAACATTTCGCCAAACATGATCATATTTGTTTGCGGACGTCTGAAACGGCATCTGAGGTGAGTGAATGACTGAGTGATCGTTCCAGTGTATGCTGATGCCCCCCCCCCCCCCCCAATAAATAAATAAATAAAATAAAATCACACAGAAAACTTGATGTTATTGGTTGCAGAATGAAGCCGATATTCTGCCCTCAAGGGAAAGGATGTTTATCATTGGGAATCAATTGGGGTCATTTTTAAAATCTACTTTTTCTTAATTCTTTGTTTAAAAAAAAAAAAAAGTATCTCAGATATTTTTTTGCTAGATATTTCCCCCATTAAAAAAAGAAGAAAAAAAAACTTCAACCAAAAAATTATATTGTGTGTGGTTTGTTTAAATCATGGTCATTTATGCCCCTGACTTCTGACCAAACAATTCCATGAGTTAACTATTTTCATTAAACTTTAAATGTCATAATTACAAGAAATAAACATGGCAGAATTTTAGGGCTGCAACCGACAATTTATTTTAAAAATGGATTAATTTGTAAATCATTTTCTTTTCGATGAATCGGCTCAAATTAAACATTTTTTAATTCCCATCCCTTCATTTGAAAACAGGACATGTCAGAAAATGGGCAAAAATGTTGATCGTTGTTTTATATATTAAAAAGCCGATGTTTGCAAAGGTCTTATTTTGATTCAGCACAAAACTAAATCTGAAATAAGAGAATATGAAAATGTTTCTTAAGTGGTTGTTGTTGTTAAGTTAGCTCCCCCCCACCCCTTGACAATATGTAGTATCCATAGTAAAGTGCTTTTCACGGCCGCACTATATTGTTTCTCCCGGATATAATTTTTCAATCAACACCCGCCCGTCCCCGTAGACAATTTTTATTTGGTGGGTTATGGGGGTTAAGTCCCCCTAATCTGTTAAACTTGGTGACGCCCCTGCTACATATAAAGCAATAAGCCAGGCAGCAGGATTTTCAGTCATATTTATTGCACCTTCCTCAGAACACACAGAATGTTGCTTGGTGACACACAGACCCGAAAACCCATGTTGACGTCCACAATTTGTGTGGCTTAGCTGTAATTTAATATGAATTTACCATGACAAAAGCCTCAGAACATTTCTTGACATCGTATTGATGCATTAGAATCACTTATGACAAAATATGGCGAGTATGAACCTTTTTTTTTTTTTTTTTTTTTTAACAGGCACTTCGAATTACAAGTTGAAGTACCGTATGCTACAGGCGGGTTTCATTTGCAGTAATATAGATGGTCCTAAGTTTGATTCTAATTGTAATGTAACAGTAATTTTATTCCAAAAATGTGTTCACACAATTCAATGCCATCCCCCTTCTGTGGTTGAGTAAATAAACGTCCCTCGGACACTTTTTTTTTTTTGTGTTTTTTTGGTTTTTTGTTTTTTGGGTGGAATTTATTCAAGCGCCCGCATGCTTTAAACTGAACGGCGAGGTGATTATGTAGTGCGTAGAATCAAAAAGAACCTTGAAGGTCGATAATACCAGTGATTCGCAACCGCAGTGCCGTGGGAAATGATTTGACTTTATTGGGCGCCAAAAATAATTTCTTTACTACAAATACGTAGCTGTGCGTCTTTCTTAGCCAGCGACATATAGTGACGTGCAGAGCAAAACGAATGCTCGTCCACTGGATTGGAGAAAGTACAATTAACTGTTCAAAGCTTTTGTGTGCAACTCAACAGGCCGACATTTCACACCAAGTAATCTGGGGAGTGTTTTTAATTTTATTTTATTTAGTTATATATATATATATATATATATATATTTTTTTTTTTTAAGCCTACGCTCCGTTATTTGCTGAAAAATTCCCTATTGCAGCTTTCGGATGTATTTTTGTATTCATTGTGTAACGCCCTCAGATATCATAAGATGGTCGCCAAAGCTCAGGATAATGAGAAAGTAGTAATTGGTGTCAAGATGGTTCAGGAGATTTTTTGTATGTAGGGGAAGAGCTAAATGTAGCCCGGGTTGTTAGCGGAAATGTATTCACCGGGTTTTTGCTCCATTGAAATCAAATCATGGGAAAGCTGTTTATTTTTAAGGGTAATGTTGTAAGATTAGTTTGAAATGTGACTTGGTGTTTTGGGATGATAGTTTGTGGCATATTTATGGTTGAAACTATTAGTATAGTCAATTATAAAAAATGAGGGGGGGGGGGGGGGGGGGGGGGTTTGCAAATAGCGAGAGATTACCGTATCGTGTTCTGAGGCCCCAAACCCTGACACGAATAACGAAAATCCACGAGAACTGACATCCTCTCAAAAAGACACAAGCTGGCGGCAAAGCACTACATGAAGCTTTTCTACTTAAAATAGTTCCAAGATGCCACAATATGGCGCCAAAGCAGTACTTTTATGCTACAGCTTTGGCCTAAGCACGAAAATAGCAACTCGGTAAGTTTTTCAGCAAATGATGGATGATAGCTTCCCAAACAGAATTTGCGAATCGGTGAATCCACGAGTAGCAAATCTCAAATATGTGTGGGAACACTGCATATACGTTTTGTGACATTTTTGAGATTTTTCTCATGTAAAATACTTGTATGTGCCATGCTTCATTAAAATGTTGTTATACAACGCCGATTCCCGTTTTTAGCATTGGCTTCAACACAACTCAGCAGCTAATAGCAACATTTGCTGTCATTCTACGATGCACAGGTGAGTGTCTAGTGAAGCACAAGGAGCTAACGAAGCGGACGTCGTAACACAGCGACACGTTTGCACTTAAACGCCATCTTGTTGGGGGTCGGCCAAAACGCGCTCCGTGCTGTTCCACGGGGCGGCGTCCCCCTGGGGTTCCGGCGAGGGGGCCACAGAGGCGGACCCGGCGGCGTCGGGCGGCACGTCCGTCAGGACCTGAACCGAGCCGGGGGTGGGGCTCAGGTCGGCCCAGAGACGGGAGGAAGAAGGGCCGGGGGGCGCGGCGGTGGGCGTGCCTGAGGGTGCGTCGGTGGGCACGTCTGAGGTGTTGGAAGATGTCAGGTTGGCGGTCGAGAGGGCGGCCGAGTCAGAGAGCGAGTCTGCGAGGGGGTCCAGTGGGAGGTCGGTAGGAGGGCCATGTGGCGTCCTGGCGGCGTGAGCACGGGTGGGCTCCTGTGGATCCGAGCACACCGGCGGCCCCTCGGACACGTACCACACCTCGTTGTGCCTGTCGAGAAGCTTTAAGGGACTACACGCACACAAAGCTAAATGTTACATGGACACTTTGCCCAAGTAATTGAGAATTTCTTCACTGAATATTAATACATATTATGAAAATACTGTAGCTACAGTGGTGCTTTGAGTTACAAGCTTAAGTCGATCCGTGACCACTCGTATACCAGGGTACGACGGAGCGATGGATATACTTATAAATGGACGCCTGTACAGTTTAGCCGTTTCAGCTCCTCGCAGAGGATAAAGAATATGTGACGGTGAGTATTGTTTTATTGTCCGTCTACATGTGTTGCACCGTTTCGGTTCAAATATCAGTTGCTAAAGGGTTATATATGTGCAGGTCTACAGTATATGCAGGAGCATGCAAAGACATGTTGGGGGTCGGAGTTCAGGCTAAAAAAAAGGGCACACAATGCCCAAAGTATTCATAAAATTTAGAAGAAAAATACAATAGTATATATTTAACTTCTGTATTTATTTCTGTGACCACAATCAACGCTATCAACAATATAACGATTAGCAAATGTCAGGTTTTTGTGGTGCTTGAAAAAAATCATTTAAAAACTTTTTCGACCGTCAATATAAAATCGTACAGCTTAATTGAAAACCAATTGAGAGAGGAAGTAAAAATAAACAACAGATAATGTGGTTGCACAACTGCACACACCCTTGAAATTATTATATATATTTTTTTCAATTGTGTTCAGAATAAAGCAATTACATTGAAACTTATGTTAAGTGGGGGTCGGCACCATTTAAAGTGCCTTTGATTAACCCCAAATAATTTAAGGTGAGAGCATATGTACGAGTCGCCCAAGGACTCTAATGAATGCCCCTCAAATAAAAAAAATAAATTAAAAAAACTTAGGGTGGACTTGATGACGCAGATGATAATTGTTATTTCTTTATTTTTTAATATTGTTGAATGAGGAAAGAAAATGGGCTTCAGCAAAAAACAAAAAGGCACTTTTTTTTTTTTTTTTTTTTTACTCCAGAGTAAAAAGGGCCTGGGGTCTTTGTGTGCACGTGCCTGTCCCTGTATATCTTATTTGTTATCATTAACATTAAGCTAGGGGACTAAACGCTAAGCTATGTGGTTGTTTTAAATGTATAAAAAAAGTTGAATTCTCCTACTTTTATGTTCAGTTTTGACAGTAAACCTCAACAGGTAGTGGCAAGCCTCTTTTTTGAAGAATTGTTCTCTAATTGGCAAAGGGCAGCTTCTCGCGACGCGAGTTGAGTTCAGAGTCAAAGCAAAAAAATAAATAAAACATCCGAATGGCAGCTCGTTTCTCGAAAAACCCGTAAGTCGGCTCACTCGCATCTCGTAGCACCACTGTAACGGTCTCCAAGTCGAACGGAACGCACCTGTCGTAGCCGACACCGTAGTGGTAGGTGCGGTTGTAGGCCGCTCGCACTCTCTCCAGCTCTTTAGTCAGCAGGTGGGCGTGAAGCCTGGACGTCACCGACAGCATCCAACCCCCGTAACTGCGCACGTACACGTCCATCTCGGGCATCTCGGTGAAATACAACTGGAGGGACGGACATCGACATTGACGCGGTGCTGCTGTTTTGGTCAGTCGCCGAGTAGCAGTTACGTCTCTGTTGTGTGTGAACGAAAGCGTCCACGGCCTGAGATAATTGCCGCCTCGTTCTGAAAAGTTCCCACTTTAGTCTGTACGGCAAGATTTTCAGGTGCATGTGGAAATGTACGTACATTTTTGTTAAGAAATTTCAGATTGCTCATTCCATTCGAAATAAGATTTGCAAGAAGATAATAATCAATAAATGGAAATCATTTCCCTCTAATTATTTGCACGAAAACAATGGGAAGGTTTTGCAACTGTTGTTATTTTTACTTTTTAGTCAATTAATATTCTGGTCCACAGTCCACTTGTAAAACTGTTGATAAAAAAAAAAAAAAAAAAAAAAAATCAATTACTTAAGTTTATTTTTTTTGCTATTTGCGGCACGGCTTGGGGGATTACTGTCAATGTTTTCTGCAAATGGTTCCGACACAGTCCAATTAGCCATCGGTGTCTTCCTGCAAGCGTCATTCGTTTGGAGTCTGGATGCAGAGGGGTGAAACTACATGGTAAGCAGAGCTGCACTGAGTTTCGTCGGACGCACAGATTAGCAGTGACCTTGTGACGGCGTCTACAGTATTTCCAGTCAGGCGCGCACGCACACACACACACACACACTCTGGACGCTCGGTATCAAGTTGATGACGCTGCAAAACTCCCTCACCTTGTCATTGGTGGGCGCAGGTGGCTTGTCTTGATAGGCTTGCGGCAGCGGGAAGTTGAGCGTGTAGACGGCTGGCTCCCACATTTTGGTCTCCTCTGGGATTTTAACCAGCACGGGCGCGGTCATCTCCATTTGGATACCTGCCAGCAACGCACAATCCCTCACTTTAATGATCCGATTATATTCTCTTTTTTTTCAAGGGCCACTTACAGAAAAAATTGAAGGACGTAAGGAGCACTGTGACATTGCTCACCTTTAATTTATGGTAACCTGCTCAAACAAATCCTACAATGTAGGATCTATATCTTTCTTCATTGGACCGTATTTTACTGGAATGTACATGCATCACAGTCCAAACTATTTACTCTTCTTACCTGCTTCATTGGCACCTGTGATGTACTGAAAAAGTCTCCTGAAGGCCATGGCAGCACCCACACCCATGAAGTAGGCCTCGGCATCTGTGGACACCCAGCGTGTGGGGGTGTAGTGTCGCACCTACACACAAACACACTGGACTTTTGCACTATACTGCTTCTTAACACAAAGCAAGCCTTCACTCTAACATGGAATCAATGAGTTCATATGACTTAACAGGATTCAGAGTCACAATAGTGCAGCTTGTCAGAAGTGACTCTCTGTAGTCCGTTTTTATGTCTCAAAAGTATTTGTTGACAAAATGGCTGTCTGTTGTCATACGAGAGCAACTCCATCTACCAGAGACAAATTCCTTGTGGTTTTTTTTTTTTTTTTTTTTTTTTGGACTTACTTGGCAAATAAAGTGGATGCTGATTGATGGTCCCCACAATCATAGTAATATATATTTAAAGGCTTTTTAAAAATATATTTAAAGCCTTTTTTACACACTCACTTCATATTCATCTGTTTTGCAGACCAGCTCAAACTGCAGACATTCCTTTGACTCTGTGCAAAAGCTGCCGTTGGTGCTCGGGCTGCAGACAGTAGAAGCAGTACAATTCCATTTTGACTCACTTCCCAATAAGCAGCAGTTTAGCAAATATTGAAAAATTCATCCAAAAAAAAAAAAAAGGATTGAAGTTTACTGTCACACTAAACATAAAAAAGACAGAATTACACTCTGTATACATTTTGATTACTTTTGTTATTTTTGAATGAATGCATCAACAGGACATTTGGAAGTTTCCTCTAAAAACGTGAATTGAAAGCATAGTTACCAATTATTTTGGAAGTATGCATGTAAGCAACGCTGTTTGTTCTTTACACAAATAATGAACTGTTAACAAAGCATGACGAAAAGAAATACATAAAAAAAAATGTTTGTTGCATTATATGTGTACAGCATGTGGAAAATATGATACCATGTTAACCTAATGACAAATGTACACAATTTAGACAATATCGCTTCATATGTCAACCCAGATGAGTGAATGTTCCTTAAAAAGTCCAAAATTCTAAAGATGAAACCGTTTAAATATTAACGTTCTCTTGTCTTCAAAAGTATAACCATGAGTCGAACCTTTTCAAAATCTCGGAGAAAATGATAGATTGTAGCACGAGGTGGTGCTTTGAGATCACATTGGAAAACGTATGTCATGTTTGAGACTGCCGCTGAATGGCACATGACCAGAGAGAGCCCATCACGAGCATTGACTTGAGAAGGAGTGATATGAAAGGAAAAAAAGAATAATACAAATCTGAGCTTTTGGAACAATTTGTCAAATGTAACTAGAATTGTAATCATGGAAAAGTCCAACTTACCCAACACTTCCTTCAGTGGTAACCACAAGGGCCAACACAGCCAACACTGAGGTGAAAGTCCTGCAAAGAGGCAAACGGGTGTAAAGTTGGAGGAAAACTTGATAACGATTTTTGATAATCGATTCATAATTTAGAGACCTTGTTTAACTTAAAATTTCAGCCTCGTAACATAAACATTTATCATTATATTTATTGTGAAAATAAAGCAGCACTGGTAAATGTTAATAATGATATTTATTGTGTTAATAAAGCTGACTGATTATTTGTGGGTTTCATCAAAATAAGACATTTGCAAACAATGCTTTTACTTTGAAAGAACAAGAGCAACATTTTGCGACACATTACTGACTAAACAAGTTAGTACACCCAAAGCCATCATTACAGTAAATATTTGTATGACAAAAAAAAATAACTGCGCTAAGTGAAATCGTATTCTGTAACCTGAGAATGTTGTGTGTCCACGACCCGCCCAAAATGGCTCCGCGGCCCACTTTTGATGAGAGTGAGAATCGGCGCTCTCGAAGGAGCAGCACCATGTCAATGGGCGTTGAAGCATGAAACCATGATGCACATACTGGTTGAATTCTTTCAATTTGATTTATTTATATTATTACTCTGTGTTACTAGTGAAGGGTCCTTTTAATTTTTTATTTGTTTGTGTTTTTTTTAATTATTATTATTATTATTATTATTATTATTGGGAGGGGGCGGCTAGAATGGATTAATGGCAATTCCATTCATTCCAATGGGGTAAGATGATTTGATATACGGTTGTTTCGAGTTGCAATCGTGGCCGCGGAGCATATTAAGCTCGTAAGTCGGGGCAGCACTATTTAGAAGTTTTTGGGTTTGTTTGTTTCTTGCTTGAAGGGTGTGCATGCGCAGCAGTGTGCGGGCTGCTTGTGGCGCATCGGCACTGCGGAGAGGAAGCGTTGTCTATACTGCTGCATCATGATCACATCATGCTCTCTCTCTCTCTCTCTCTCTCTCTCTCTCCTCTCTCTCCACAAGCAAAGACATTTTGAGGTCAAGCGGAGGCTCGGCGTGCAAAACGTCCACTTTTCACGAATCACTTTCATTCAGCTCCCAAAGATGTGACTTTTGAAGTGATTACAATTTTGAAATGCTTTCTATGTCTAATTCACCCAGGCCGCTCAGCAGTGACACAAACGTGAACTTGACCGTGACGCAGCAGGAAGATAAAAAAAAGTCACCAAAAAAATGAATATTTTATTTTTTGCATCAACACATTTGCAGTGTGTTGATGTCAGTCAGTGTGTGTGTGTGTGTGTGTGTGTGTGTCACTTACATACTGCTGCGTGTGCGTCCTTCCCGCAGAAATGATGGAGACGCTGTGATGCTGCAGCGGCGGTGGCGGCGGCGATGGTGCAACTGTGACGCACGAGCAGCAACATCGAATCCAGCCCAGCGCCGCAGCACGCCAGAGGGGAGGAGGGGAAAGAGCGCTCCCATTAGATTAGATTAGACACGGACGGAAAGATATACAGTGGATAAATGTATTGATAGAAACATAGATGGATATACATAAATATAGGTAGAAAATGTATTGATAGATTTGATTACTTAATGCAGAAACAATAGTCACCCATCGGATAGATCACAGGTGTCGAACTCGAGGCTCAGGGGCCGGATCGGGCCAGCCAGATTAATTTTTATGTGGCCCCCAAAAGGAAATCATGTGCTTCGTTTTCAAATTTTCAGATGTAATAAATCATAATGTTATGATATTGCAAGCATTATGTGTGTTTACCAAACCCAGTTCGGGTTTCAAAGGAGGGTTTAATTAAAAAGCCTAAACCTGCTTTGATACACTAATTTAAAATCCCAGCACTGTTTTGCTACTCTACTTTGAAACCCTAATCCTGTTTTGAAACTCTGATCTGAAACACTAACCCTGTTTCAAACCCCAATGCTGTTTTGATACTCTACATTTAAACCCTAACAATGTTCTGAAACCCATAGTTGAAATGGTACCCGTTTTGAAACCCTAATTTGGAAGCCTAAAAGTCTCTCTAAATCATATTTTGAAACCCTTATTCGAAACTCCCATTTGAAACCCTACCCGTTAGAAACCCTAATTTGAAATCCTAACCCCGTTTTGAAACCCTACTTAGAGACCCTAATCCTGCTTTGAAACCCCAATTGGAAACCCTAAGCCTATTTTTCAGGAACACTTACCCGGTTTGAAAACACTGAAAGCTTCCCTGGTACAGGCACGAGGCCCCGGGGACGACCCAGGACACGCTGGTCTCCAGCATGTCTCCCGGCTGGCCTGGGAACCCCTCGAGATTTCCCCAGAAGAGCTGGTCGAAATGGATGGGGAGAGGGAAACCGGGTTACCCGGTTAAACTGCCGACCCCAGATAAGCAGATGACGATTGGCGGGATATTTGTTTTACAAAATAGAGCTGTCGTAACAGGCTTAGAAACCTGAATATTTTTCCATCAGTAGTTTCCATTTTCCATACAAATTGCATTGGAACCCTGTTTGTCAATGAAGCTGAGAAGAGACATGCCCAGAACACCAGCTTTATTATTAACAGGTCACATAACATGAAAAAAAATAAAACTTCAGTAAAGGCTTATCCATGTCATCAACAATTGAGTCCTTACACACGTGCACAAAACTGTGAGTGTTTGCTCATGTCCAACAGTCGTCCTGACTTGCGCTCAGACTATTTCAAAGTAACTGAAAGTAAACGCGTTTCTTTTGGAGGGCTCTCCAACGGTGTCTCACATTATTTATGCACTCACTACACACACCTTTCAATACCAAGAACTTCAATCAATAATTATCAATAAAATAGGCATCATATCCAGAGTAGTAGGCTAAAAAAACAAAAGCAGAGAAGCAATGATCTGGTCACATTTCAGAGTGGCACCAAATGGAGACAAAAAAGGCGGTTGGGTCTCTGATCAATAATCTGGGCTCACCTTGACAACATAATACTGACCCCGACCAATAAGCAAATCTACCGTCATATTCAACCTCAAACGTTCGAAATTTAACACGGTGGATTCGACCAATCAGTGAGCTCCGAATGCTGCGAGTGGCCGGGGAAGAAGGGGGAACCTGAGCATGTGAGGGAGGCTTCTTGTGTTCTCACGACCTGCACACGCACAATGGAGGAAGGCTGATGCACAAGTACCAAGTTAAATAGACACACACATACACACCAGAAAAGAAAAAAAAAAAAAAAAAAAAAATGTCTTTGGAGAGAACGAGGTCAGGCCTCTCGTCCGTCCGTCTGTCCACTGACACAAAGTCTGTTTGCATAGCCAGGCAGTGGGAAGGAGCATCCGGAAAATGGGGAGGCTGTGAAGAAGCCTTGGTCCTTTGTGTGTGCGTGCCACTCTGTGCCAGCCGGTCACGTGACGCTCCTCCCCAAATGAAGCCCCGCCTCTCCCTCGGCTCACAAGGTGGCCTCCTTCTGCCGCTCGCGTCCGTTAGACGTCTTCTTGACTTTGGAAATGCCCTCCAGGGCGCCCGACTCAGTCACTCTGGACACACAGACAATCAATTCAGTGATACAAGTACACTTATACAATCTAGTGAAATCCAATACAGACCTCCGCCGACGACGACTTTATACAGAGTGCATCGAGAAAGTATTTAAAGCGCTTCACTTTCTGATACACAAGTTTGCACACCCTCTTAACTGGGGAGCAGCTGTGTTCAAAATTGACCAATCACCTTCAAACAGGAGTCAGCACACAACTGCCACCATTTAAAGTGCCTCTGATCAACCCCAAATAAAGTTCAGCTGTTCTAATCGGCTTTTCCCGACATTTTTGTAGTCGCATCTTACAGCAGCGGCGGCCGTAGTCCGCTTCTCATTGCATCCGAGGGATCTCTTTGTTCAAAGGTATCAGGAAGGAGAAGGGCGCAAAAGAATTTCCAAGGCATTAAGTATGCGATGGAACACAGTGAAGACGGTGAGTCATCAAGTGGAGAAAATAAGGCACAACAGCAACATTACCAACAACTGGACGGGCATCCAAAATTGATGAAAATACAAAAAGAAACCGACAGCAACAATGGAGCTGTAGCACATTTTGGAAAATACTGGCTGTTTAGTCCAGTCGTCTTCATTTGTCTGAGCTATGAGGAAGCCTAACCCTAATTCCATGAAGGTCGTTTGACATGCCTTCAGATCCGATCCTTGGGATAAGAACCATTTTAATTATGTTTGTTATACCTCTTGCTGTGTATGTTATTACATTGTACACGTGTGCATATGTACACGTGATGCCAGCTTACATTTCATCCATCTCTTCGTCTTCTTCGTCCTGGGGCAGCTGGAGGTACGGATTGTTGGAGGCGGGCCGGAATTTGTAGCCCGTCAACACGAAGAAGATCAGAGTGGATACCTCCACCAGGAACTGAGGAGGGAGGACGGAGACGAGCGTTAAAAACTTTATTTTTAACCCTTAAAACTTAATTTGACTGATTTATTCAAAAGGTACCTCGTAGCACCACTGCCACTGGAAGGGCATGGTGACCTTCAGCAGGATGGCGATGATCCTCGTGAAGTAGATGTAACACACGATCTGAAAGAGGAAAAAGACAAATCAGACAACTTTGGGGGGGAGGGAGAAACAACGCAATTGAGTCGTGCAAGGGCAAATCCCACCATGACGTAGTAGTGGCGGAAGAGCTTGAGCTTCTCCAAATTCATGGCAGCTGGTGATATCAAAATCAAATCCATCAGTTGATCGCAATTCATTTTGACGGACGAGTTTAGGATGCTCACCTTTTCCGTCCGTGCTCGAAGCCTCTTGGAGGTGACGGATGGACCTACAACATACATTTTCTTTTACAATACGGATGGTGGCTGGTTCTCTTTTCATTAGGTTTCTTATTGTTAAAAAAAAAAAAAAAAAAAATTTCAGGAATAAAATACACAACTATATGAATCAGCTGGTGCCCGAAGCGTGAATATGCGGGTGTCCACAATACAACAGATGTCAGATAAGCCTTTTACTTGTCCTACTAGGTGACTTTTATTTGGTCAGATACTTATATTTTCAAGAGCTAGAGTAGACCAAATCCTTCGTAAGGGCTCCGCTCCCAAAAACTGCTGCAAAAAGCTGTAAATAATGGAAACCCCCTCGCCCTCCACAAATGACACAAATGATGAATAAATAAACACACTGTAACGCCATTTAAAGTGGCGTTGATTCTTTTGAATGCGAGCCGCTGGCAACTGACCAGACGACAGGGAACAGGATGGCACCGCAGCAGATGAGGTCGACCAGGAAGAGGATCTCCTTCCACAGCGGGTACTCGCTGGACCCTTCCTCCGTGGACTCGATGATGATGTAGGCCACGTTGGCCAGGCACTGCAGGTGTGAACGCACAAGCGGGTCAGCCACAACAGCCACTACGAAAAAGGACTTCAGGGAAAGGACAAGTTTCACCTGCAGGGGGATGACGATCATGAAGATCTTCTTCTCCTTATCAGACAGGATGTACTTGACAAAGGCCCAGCCGGTGCCAATCAGTGCCAGCGTGATGAACAGCAGTGCCCCCTTGAGCCTGGGAGTTTTAGGAGAACGTTGTAATAGGGCAACACGCACTCCGGACAGACATTTGGATAAAAGAGAAGTGACGTCAGGCTCACAGGTGAGTGATGTAATACATGACAGCCCAGCCCTCGATGGGATGCCCCTCGGTGTTGATGAAGTGATAGTTGATCTGAAAGACAACAAGAAAGGCTGCATGAGAAGAACACAAAAAGAATTTTCAGGATGGCTCACTTGAAGAAACATTTTGGGGATATTAGCAGATACGTAAAGATTTACTTAGTTGTTTAATTTCACACTTGATGTGTGGGCAGACACTCATAATCAACTTTTGTTTTCTATAATGACAATTTGCAGACACCATGGAAAATGGTTTCGCGGGCTGTCAACCACATAGAAGACAGACAGCGCTCTCATGAACAAAGTCATATCCAGGTTAAGGTACAATTCAAACCAGAATTGATGGTTTTCTTGTCCACATATGAATGATTAAAAGTACACCCACACAAATTCCTAGAAGATTTTTAATTTTCATAATCTTTAATTTTATTTTTTTTAATCAGTGCTTTCGCTGTGTTTTGGACTCACGCTGTGGAACACCAGCGAGGTGGACTTGGTGAAGGCCAGCGCCGTCATCAACCAGTGGATCTTAAACACGCTGTACCTGCAGACGCAACACACAACGCCAACATTTGGTGTTCATTCCAGACCATCCCTCAAGAGAGACATGCAGTTACTTGCTGTACCTGTGCTTCATCAGGGTGTACACCCACACCATGGCGGCAGTGAAGAAAACTCCGGCCATGCCGATGTAGAGGCGGGAGAGCGGGATTTCGGCCGCCGACAAGAAGCCTCCGGGATTTTTCTCGGTCACCTCCAGCTGCGAAGGACACGCTGAAGTTAAAGTGAGTGTGTGCGTGACAGCTGGGGGGCACAGGAAGGCTGTAAACTCACGGTGAAGGAGTACGGCAGGTCGATGCCAGGCACCATGTTCTGACAGTAGTAGAAGTTGAAGTTGTACAGGCCCTCGGCCAGCAGGCCCAGAAGCAGGTGGAACTGTTGAAGAGGAGCAAGGAAGGTCAGGACGAATCCAATGTGGGCTTCACGTGGTGATGTGTAATGAAGGTGCTCTTACGTTGAATGCGTAGGTGTCATTAACCTTTTCCAAAGCGAGCGCCAGCTGTTTGGTGGACGCCAACTAAATGCAAACACGTGTTAGACCATTTTTACGACCACGCCACGGACACACGAGGAGACAAACGTTACCTGGAATTCAGTGAGTGTATTTTCCACCGTCTTCTCTTTCTTCGTCTCATCTACGGGCTCTACATTTGTTTTCGCCTTTGCCTCATCTGCCGTTTTGTCCGACGTCGTATCGTCGTCTTTTGCCGGCTCCGCCGGCTTAGCTGGAATCTCAGCGGGAGCCTCCCTGCTTGACCTCTGACCTGAATCACACAAACATCCTATTTGGACCTGCTTGCTCCTAGCAGTACATTTCTGTTTACTTCAAGTCTGAAAATCTGAAAAGCGAAGAACAAGAAATACTGTGGAACCCCGAAAACGCAAACACCAAAAACTACAGCTCCAACGTCGCACTAAAGAGGGCTAGGCCAACCAAGTTTGGCCCACGGGCCACATAATATTTGTTGTATAAATTCATCAATTACCCGCTCCCTCTTAAACTGGTTAAGTAAAAGGGTTTTTAATTGTTTTTAATCTATTAACTAATTCACCGCTGTGGACGTTTGTATTTGTCCAATGGAATCCAAATGTTTACTTCCACCGTCAAATGTATTTGTCAAGTACATTTTTCTACAGGTGTGTGTGGAAGAGTGTCTTTCCCAGCTTCTAGTTCGTCTGTGAAATTCAAGTTTTGTTGCATCGCTTTGGATTTGAGATCAAGACAGCTGCTAAATAATTTTGCCATCAAAATCCCTCTTAGTCTTGTTTTTGTTGTTTTACAGTTTGAGGTGTCACAAAAGCAAAAAATACTAACTTTCACAAAAAGCTTCTCTTTTCGCAAAAAAATAAAAAAAACATTCTAATGATGATTACTAATGAACGGATAAAGCTAAAAACAAACATTTTATGTTGAAAGAACGGTCTACTCTTTTGTTGAAAAAACAACACTTGTGGCCCTTAAAATTTTCTATTTGAGTAACCTTGCTTTAGACTGCAGCGACGACTGCATGGATGAGTTTCCCAAAAAAAAAAAAAAAAAAAAAGAAGCTAAAATACTTGTTACGGCGTGAAGGACACTGACCTCTCTCTTTGATCTGCACACTGGCCTTCGGTTTGCCAGTTAATATGCTGTCTTGATCGCCGAGGACACGGACGTTGACGCTACACAGCGAGAGCATAGACAACATTAAGAATCCGCTCATATTTCCAAAACACACACACACAAACACAAACCTGGGGCTGCTGATGTTAATGAGAAAAAGGATGAGCGGTTCATTGTTGGTGGTTTTAGTGAGTGTGAGAGGGCATGTCTCAGTCTCTTCGGCCTGTGAAAAGAATAAGTATTACATAAAAAGACACCACAAACAACCCCTATTACACCATATACGCGTAAATGGCTTCCTACAAAGAACACAGACTTTAGTTCCTCTCACCTTTCAACAATGTTTCGCAAGATTAAAAAAAGAAAAAAATAAACTGTCTCAAAGCATGATTTTATTTACATTTTACATTGAAATTAGCATAATTCATAAGATACAGGGGTGTCCCAATCTTTTTTTTTTGCACCGAAATCTGCGTCAGTTGATTTTGAGTATATGCCTAACAGAGTGCCGATCGATACCATTAAGAAAAAAATAGCCTGCATTCAAACTGTCGAAAGGGCCTTCCTTTTTCTTTTATTTGAATAAAAATATCCCAACATCAAACTTTTATATGGCTACAAGTGTAGTGCAGCAGCAGTCCAAATAGAGTAAACAAATAAAATCTTACAGCCTATAAACGGTGCAGCACAAAATATGAAAAAAAAAAAAATTAAATAGAAAGGAAAAAAGCACATTTAAACATCGTGTCTTAAATAAACAAACTAAAATCTTTAAAAAAGATATCAGAAATTTACATAGGGGCACATACTCCCGTGTGCTTAAGTCAGAAAAGGTGCACAACTTCGCGTTTCCCTGGCTGCGCAGACTCTCCCGTGTACTTAAGTATGCCATGCATGCACCATTGTGCCGACTACGCACTCTGGGTGGAGCAACCCTGGAATGTGGGCGGTCACAGTCAAATCTGGACATGCGTGTCCCTTTATGTCTTCTATAAAAAAAATAAAAAATTTTTTTAAAAACTACAAAAATAACTTTTTCACCCAATACCAATCAGCTGAAAATTATGTGATCGGCCTCAATTTCTGACCACGTGATTCGATCGGGACTTTAGTACTCACTGTGTAAGACAAGACTCCACTCACACGGGACCTTGAGAGGCTAAACCCGACCTGAAAAGAAAGAAAAAGAGCGAGTGAGACTGTCTAATGAATCGCATGATAAAAACAGAACGCAATCACCCAGCACGTGACTTCTACTCCCCAGCACATGGTAACACGTTGAACAAAACAGCCTGCCATCGCAACTGCTGTTGAAAACAACCCAACGTGGAGCTTCTTACTGGGTATCCGCTGTAGTTGACCAGCTGTTGTGGGAGGCGCAGAGAGCGCAGGTTCACATCCAGGGTGCCGTTAGCATAAAAGCCAAAAGTGTTGAGGTGGACAAAAAAGCGCGTTTCATTCTGGCGAGAGAGACAAAAACAAGACTAATCACTAGTGACAAACACACAACTCCATATCAATCAATCTGTGTGGATGCGTGCGCGCGCTCAAACGACGTTAGGTGTTTTTGACTAATTACCTATACTGCAAATCATTTCATTGCACTGCTTCACACATATTCTGTATAATCAATCATCTTATTTTTGTACTCCAATAATTGCAAATTGTCAAGAGAATGATGAGAGACAGCAGACCCAACAATGCAGAGGAACTGAAGGCTACAATTAAGGCAACCTGGGCTTCCATTACACCTCAGAAGTGCAAACACACAGTTAAGAACACCATACATATTGCTCTTATGTAATATTAAAATTTTTGTCAGATCAATTTTGGTCTTGAAATATTTCATTTTCTTTTTTTTTTTTTCAGTTTCATGTGCGTGCAATTTATGTAGTGCCTTGACTTATGAGTGACCAGACTTGGAAGCTTGTCCGAGATATGAGCCATTTGCCAATTTGTTGCTTTGACTTACCAGCACATTTCTGAGGTAAGGGGATAAGCGGTACGGAAAACAGACGGACGGAAGTCCGCTAGCTTCATGCTTATACACAATACAAAACACCATAGATGGACTAACTAGTCGCATCAATCTTGCTGTGTTAAGCAACGGATATTTTAACACAAACGGTGAAGCCTCACACATAGACAATATAACTATACTCACATGGATATTTTTTTTTTTTTTTGAAAAAAATAAATACATTTACTGCAGCTAAGTCAGTTGTGAAACACTTCTGCATTTCTGCCTATATG